>NW_025778211.1:60000-72500 GCF_021130785.1 Homalodisca vitripennis
TGTATAAAACTGTTCAACTGGAAAGCCATAATCAGGAATCACATCATGGAGCATTACATTATATTATAATTTGGCGA
Organism: Homalodisca vitripennis; assembly: GCF_021130785.1. Taxonomy (NCBI): domain Eukaryota; kingdom Metazoa; phylum Arthropoda; class Insecta; order Hemiptera; family Cicadellidae; genus Homalodisca; species Homalodisca vitripennis. The sequence continues at coordinate 60,078 of NW_025778211.1, forward strand.
ATATATTGTTTAGCTTTCATCTTAAATTTTGGTTTGCTTTCAAACAACAACTCGTCGCTGCCTTGTATGATGAAATTATTAAATATTTTAATTCCTGCATAAATAAACTGTTTTTCTAGCCATTTCCTTGTTCAGGTTTTCAGTTTTAATTATAAATTTAGAAGACAGGCGTGTATTTCGAGAATACTCATTAAATTCATATCTGTACAGATTTTTATGAATATACAATAAGCAGCACAGTGCATATAGTTGATTGAAAGTAAATATATTATCTTCTTCAAAAAATATGTGTTACCCTGTCAAATTTTCTTAGATGATGAATATTTCTAATTGCAAATCGTTGAATCATAATAACATTTTTCAGGATAGTACTGTATGTACCTCCATAGTGGATAATACCATATCGCATTGTTCCCTCAAACCATGAAAAGTAAAGTTGCTCAAGATGCTCCGGTCTGAGAAACTCCCTCATATGATACAAGGCATAGTTTATTTTACTTAACCTTGTAGTTAAATCCAATGCATAACAATCCCATTTTAAATTTCTATCGATAATTAACCCAAGATACTTTATTTTCTCGACTATTTCTATTCTTATGCATTTACAGTCATATATACATTGATGATTATGACAAAAAAGTTCATATTCATTCTGAAGATTGCTACAAGTTTTAGTTCTATCGAAAAAAAGAATACATTTTGATTTGTTAGTATTTACTAATAGTTTATGTTCTATTAACCAGTTTGATATAGACTTTAAGTCACTACTTACTAGTTTTTTCAAAATGTTTTTATTATAGGAAGAGCAAACTAGACCAGTATCATCCGCATAAGCAAAAATTTTAGAATTTAATTTTAGTTTCAATAATTCATTTATATAAATGATGAACATGAGAGGTCCCAGTACTCCACCCTGAGCCACCCCAAATCTCAGTTGTAAAACATTACTAACATGATTACCTATCTTTACAACTTGACTTCTATTTTTACAAAATGAGGTTAACCATTCCCCGGCCCTACCTCCTATCCCATATAACTTTAACTGTCTTAACAATAAGTCAATATCCACCAGGTCGAAGGCCTTCTGAAAATCGAGATAAATTGCAATTGTGTATTTACTTTTATCAACAGATTCAGCGATATATTGTATATGTTTCTCAATTGCCATATCCGTACCTTTGTTTGGTAGGAAGCCAAATTGATTTTGTGAAATTAATGAGCTATTGATGAAATAATTTAACAATTGAGTTTTTATTAAGCTTTCAAATATCTTTGCTAAGGTATTAATCAAAGAGATAGGCCTATATGAGGACATTTCCCTGCTGTCACCCCCCTTAAAAATAGGAACAACACAAGCAATTTTTAATTGTTCCGGGAATACTCCTTGATCTATAGATTTAGAAAATATGTTATATAAAATTGGTACAAATACCTGCAAGTTATTTTTAATAGTGACTATGCTGATGCCATCCATACCACAACTATTTTTGCTTTTCATCTTAATTATGACATTGTATATGTCATCAATTGAAATGTTAAAATATTCTAATATAGTCTCTTTTACTGCTTGATCTTCATTAAAATAAATCATAACCGAAAAATTGTTCTTTTAATTTACTCGAAATATTCACAAAATATTTATTAAATTGATTTGCTACAAATTCCTCATTTTTACCTACATCAACAATTGTGCCGTCACAATAGACTTGATCAATGTTTTTCCTATTCTTACCTAAAATAGATTTAATAACTTTCCAATAGTGTTTGGTGTTACCCTTATTTTGATTAATAAGTTGAGAGTAATAATTTAATTTTGTCATTTTAATTTGTTTCTTAACTATTTTAGACATCTGTTTATACTGTATTCTTAATTCATAATTTGTTTTATTTTTACAACATAATTTATACAAACAATTTTTTTCATTTATTAGGGAAACCAAATTGTCAGTTACCCATGGACGCCTCCTCCTATTGCTACTAGTGATCCTCTTTAAGTCACATGAAGCATTGTAACAATTATTATAAATATTATAAAACTTAGACAGACTCATATTAACTTCATGACATTGATAAACAGGCGTCCAATCAGCTCTTTTCAATTGTAAATTAAGCTTCTTGCTGTCCAATATCTTACAAAATTTTTTCTTGATTAAAGAGAACTCTTTTGAGTATTCCATTAGAACATCCAGTCCGAAGTGATCTGTTATATCAGTATTTAATACCTGGCATTCAAACTTAAAAGGCTTAGAATTACGGATTAACACATGGTCTAGACATGACTGGGAGTCACCACACACCCTAGTTGGCACATTAATGTAATTTTTAAACCCATAGGAAGATATTAAATTAATATATTCTGGACCCGATCCAATTTCTTTCATTGTACAGACATTCATATCGCCTATTATTAAAGTAGGATTTATTGACGTTTTTAAAATATTTTCAAAGTCATATTTAAACTGAGCAAATGTAAATTTACAATAACGGTAAAAACAAAATAAGGATACTTTATAACTAGCATTGTTGAGAGCTGGAACAGACAGTATGACATTGATTACATCAGCTGTGGCTAGAGAGATAAGACTGTGAGAATAGCTGAGCTCAGAGTCCAAGTAGACAAGAACACCTCCCGCTCTATATTCCTGTCTATGCTGCAATAACATGTTGTAACCTGGCATATAGTATCTGTTCTCTTCACCCAGCCCAATCCACACTTCACTCAGAATTATAACATCATACTTTTTATTGAGACATTGCAAGTAAATCAACAGCTCATCAAAATGTTTACGTATACTGCGAATATTTAAATGAAAAATGTTCAGTCTACTAATATGTCTGTCTGCACACATGAAATAAGGAAAAAAAAATTCATGCTTGAGAGACTTATTGTTTATCTGCAGTAAGAGATCCAAATAGCTTGTTTATATCAGACTCACAAACAACTTGAAATGCTCTTTCACCATCACTCTTCCTGACGAACACTTTTCCTTCCTTAACCCATATAAATGTATAACCATGCTCCCGGAGTTTTTTCGCCTTGAACAACAATTCTCGAGTGTTAGCAGTAAGATGCTCATTTATATAAACATTTGATACAGGAACACCACCAGAAAAACTTGTAGACTTCAAGTTTTCCCTGTTTCTTTTACTATTAGCAAGAACATCATTTCTTTTTTGCCTATTTGAAAATTGTATAATAATGGGTTTAACACCAGATTTTCGCTTTGTAGGAACACGGTGACAGGCCTGAATATCCTCATTATAGTTAATGGGTACATTGATCACCTCAGAAAGTTTATTAACAATATCAACCATTTTTTCATTAATTTTCTCAGGGACACCATCCAGTTGAATATTTCGATTTCGATTATACTGATCAAGGTTTTCCAAGCGCAACTTTAGACTTTCAACTTCATTGGTCAATTTTTTATTTTCGGACAAGAGATAAGTGTTAGTTTTTTCAACAGCTAAAATTTTGGTAGTAAATTCAGCTGTCTGTGCCTCAAATGCATCAATCTTGTTCGAAAAAAATTCAAGTGATTTCTTAAATTCATCCATCTCTTTTTTAAGTTCTACTGATTGCAAAGCAAATTGTTCTTTAATGGTAGCCTCAATAACTTGAAGGCAATCTGCATGTAACTTACTCACAACATCCAAGGTACCACCTGAAGCTGGAGTTGTCTTACTGGAACAAAGTTTGCACTTCCACTCATTCCTTCTCTTGGCACCAATTCTCTTCCAATTGTGCTCCGTAATTCCAGCACAAGTAAAATGCAATTTACATTCACTTACTGAACACAATGCAAAAATCTACTTCATCAGGAATTGGATCCTTACAAATAGAACATATATCACTCATTTTGAGGTTAAGTTGGGAGCACATGCAAACACAACTGAACTCAATCACTGCCAGCAGCACTGTGAGTGTGTGTGTGTGTGTGTGTGTGTGTGTGTGTGTGTGTGTGTGTGTGTGTGTGTGTGTGTGTGTGTGTGTGTGTGTGTGTGTGTGTGTGTGTGTGTGTGTGTGTGTGTGTGTGTGTGTGTGTGTGTGTGTGTGTGTGTGTGTGTGTGTGTGTGTGTGTGTGTGTGTGTGTGTGTGTGTGTGTGTGTGTGTGTGTGTGTGTGTGTGTGTGTGTGTGTGTGTGTGTGTGTGTGTGTGTGTGTGTGTGTGTGGTGTGTGTGTGTGTGTGTGTGTGTGTGTGTGTGTGTGTGTGTGTGTGTGTGTGTGTGTGTGTGTGTGTGTGTGTGTGTGTGTGTGTGTGTGTGTGTGTGTGTGTGTGTGTGTGGTGTGTGTGTGTGTGTGTGTGTGTGTGTGTGTGTGTGTGTGTGTGTGTGTGTGTGGTGTGTGTGTGTGTGTGTGTGTGTGTGTGTGTGTGTGTTTATTTATTAACTGTTTTTTTTTTTTTTTTTATTTGATACATGATCCCATGTGCCTGACACAGCACGTGCGGGATTCTGAAAAAACAAGCATCTTTAATACAATTTTTTTTTTTTTTATATGGCTACTATACAGTGCAATACTCCAATATAGGAAAAGTCTACTCTAGAATGAAATTACTTTTTATAACTAATAATGATAACAATAACAATAACAATCCATAATAACAATTTAAAACTATCAAATACAGAATTTTAAAACAAAACTACACCCCAACAAAATACAATAAATACTATTACAATTACAATTACACCAACAAAACACACATTTTCTGACTAAAAGGTATTCCAAGTGACTCCCAGTACATGTAAGCTCTCTCATGAGTCTACACCCATATGTATAAGTTATTGATTAATAAATAAATAAAAAAAATAAATAACAACAAGATAAACAAACAATAACTATCAATAAACATCTAAATTCATAACAGCAATAAAGATCAACAATAATGATGACAATGAACAACAACAATAACTAACAATAAACATCTAAATTCATAACAGCAATAAATATCAACAATGACAACAAATAATAAACTTCTAAATTCAATAACAGGATAATAAAACTTTAAACCAAAAAAATCAGTAACAGAAACTCAATAAATATAATTAAATGTATAAAACTGTTCAACTGGAAAGCCATAATCAGGAATCACATCATGGAGCATTACATTATATTATAATTTGGCGAATATATTGTTTAGCTTTCATCTTAAATTTTGGTTTGCTTTCAAACAACAACTCGTCGCTGCCTTGTATGATGAAATTATTAAATATTTTAATTCCTGCATAAATAAACTGTTTTCTAGCCATTTCCTTGTTCAGGTTTTCAGTTTTAATTATAAATTTAGAAGACAGGCGTGTATTTCGAGAATACTCATTAAATTCATATCTGTACAGATTTTTATGAATATACAATAAGCAGCACAGTGCATATAGTTGATTGAAAGTAAATATATTATCTTCTTCAAAAATATGTGTTACCCTGTCAAATTTTCTTAGATGATGAATATTTCTAATTGCAAATCGTTGAATCATAATAACATTTTTCAGGATAGTACTGTATGTACCTCCATAGTGGATAATACCATATCGCATTGTTCCCTCAAACCATGAAAAGTAAAGTTGCTCAAGATGCTCCGGTCTGAGAAACTCCCTCATATGATACAAGGCATAGTTTATTTTACTTAACCTTGTAGTTAAATCCAATGCATAACAATCCCATTTTAAATTTCTATCGATAATTAACCCAAGATACTTTATTTTCTCGACTATTTCTATTCTTATGCATTTACAGTCATATATACATTGATGATTATGACAAAAAAGTTCATATTCATTCTGAAGATTGCTACAAGTTTTAGTTCTATCGAAAAAAAGAATACATTTTGATTTGTTAGTATTTACTAATAGTTTATGTTCTATTAACCAGTTTGATATAGACTTTAAGTCACTACTTACTAGTTTTTTCAAAATGTTTTTATTATAGGAAGAGCAAACTAGACCAGTATCATCCGCATAAGCAAAAATTTTAGAATTTAATTTTAGTTTCAATAATTCATTTATATAAATGATGAACATGAGAGGTCCCAGTACTCCACCCTGAGCCACCCCCAAATCTCAGTTGTAAAACATTACTAACATGATTACCTATCTTTACAACTTGACTTCTATTTTTACAAAATGAGGTTAACCATTCCCCGGCCCTACCTCCTATCCCATATAACTTTAACTGTCTTAACAATAAGTCAATATCCACCAGGTCGAAGGCCTTCTGAAAATCGAGATAAATTGCAATTGTGTATTTACTTTTATCAACAGATTCAGCGATATATTGTATATGTTTCTCAATTGCCATATCCGTACCTTTGTTTGGTAGGAAGCCAAATTGATTTTGTGAAATTAATGAGCTATTGATGAAATAATTTAACAATTGAGTTTTTATTAAGCTTTCAAATATCTTTGCTAAGGTATTAATCAAAGAGATAGGCCTATATGAGGACATTTCCCCTGGCTGTCACCACCCCCCTTAAAAATAGGAACAACACAAGCAATTTTTTTAATTGTTCCGGGAATACTCCTTGATCTATAGATTTAGAAAATATGTTATATAAAATTGGTACAAATACCTGCAAGTTATTTTTAATAGTGACTATGCTGATGCCATCCATACCACAACTATTTTTGCTTTTCATCTTAATTATGACATTGTATATGTCATCAATTGAAATGTTAAAATATTCTAATATAGTCCTCTTTTACTGCTTGATCTTCATTAAATAAATCATAACCGAAAAATTGTTCTTTTTAATTTACTCGAAATATTCACAAAATATTTATTAAATTGATTTGCTACAAATTCCTCATTTTTACCTACATCAACAATTGTGCCGTCACAATAGACTTGATCAATGTTTTTCCTATTCTTACCTAAAATAGATTTAATAACTTTCCAATAGTGTTTGGTGTTACCCTTATTTTGATTAATAAGTTGAGAGTAATAATTTAATTTTGTCATTTTAATTTGTTTCTTAACTATTTTAGACATCTGTTTTATACTGTATTCTTAATTCATAATTTGTTTTATTTTTACAACATAATTTATACAAACAATTTTTTTCATTTATTAGGGAAACCAAATTGTCAGTTACCCATGGACGCCTCCCTCCTATTGCTACTAGTGATCCTCTTTAAGTCACATGAAGCATTGTAACAATTATTATAAATATTATAAAACTTAGACAGACTCATATTAACTTCATGACATTGATAAACAGGCGTCCAATCAGCTCTTTTCAATTGTAAATTAAGCTTCTTGCTGTCCCAATATCTTACAAAATTTTTTCTTGATTAAAGAGAACTCTTTTGAGTATTCCATTAGAACATCCAGTCCGAAGTGATCTGTTATATCAGTATTTAATACCTGGCATTCAAACTTAAAAGGCTTAGAATTACGGATTAACACATGGTCTAGACATGACTGGGAGTCACCACACACCCTAGTTGGCACAATTAATGTAATTTTTAAACCCATAGGAAGATATTAAATTAATATATTCTGGACCCGATCCAATTTCTTTCATTGTAACAGACATTCATATCGCCTATTATTAAAGTAGGATTTATTTGACGTTTTTAAAATATTTTTCAAAGTCCATATTTAAACTGAGCAAATGTAAATTTACAATAACGGTAAAAACAAAATAAGGATACTTTATAACTAGCATTGTTGAGAGCTGGAACAGACAGTATGACATTGATTACATCAGCTGTGGCTAGAGAGATAAGACTGTGAGAATAGCTGAGCTCAGAGTCCAAGTAGACAAGAACACCTCCCGCTCTATATTCCTGTCTATGCTGCAATAACATGTTGTAACCTGGCATATAGTATCTGTTCTCTTCACCCAGCCCAATCCACACTTCACTCAGAATTATAACATCATACTTTTTATTGAGACATTGCAAGTAAATCAACAGCTCATCAAAATGTTTACGTATACTGCGAATATTTAAATGAAAAATGTTCAGTCTACTAATATGTCTGTCTGCAACACATGAAATAAGGAAAAAAAATTCATGCTTGAGAGACTTATTGTTTATCTGGCAGTAAGAGATCCAAATAGCTTGTTTATATCAGACTCACAAACAACTTTGAAATGCTCTTTCACCATCACTCTTCCTGACGAACACTTTTCCTTCCTTAACCCATATAAATGTAATAACCATGCTCCCGGAGTTTTTTTCGCCTTGAACAACAATTCTCGAGTGTTAGCAGTAAGATGCTCATTTTACATAAACATTTGATACAGGAACACCACCAGAAAAAACTTGTAGACTTCAAGTTTTCCCTGTTTCTTTTACTATTAGCAAGAACATCATTTCTTTTTTGCCTATTTGAAAATTGTATAATAATGGGTTTAACACCAGATTTTCGCTTTGTAGGAACACGGTGACAGGCCTGAATATCCTCATTATAGTTAATGGGTACATTGATCACCTCAGAAAGTTTATTAACAATATCAACCATTTTTTCATTAATTTTCTCAGGGACACCATCCAGTTGAATATTTCGATTTCGATTATACTGATCAAGGTTTTCCAAGCGCAACTTTAGACTTTCAACTTCATTGGTCAATTTTTTATTTTCGGACAAGAGATAAGTGTTAGTTTTTTCAACAGCTAAAATTTTGGTAGTAAATTCAGCTGTCTGTGCCTCAAATGCATCAATCTTGTTCGAAAAAAATTCAAGTGATTTCTTAAATTCATCCATCTCTTTTTTAAGTTCTACTGATTGCAAAGCAAATTGTTCTTTAATGGTAGCCCTCAATAACTTGAAGGCAATCTGCATGTAACTTACTCACAACATCCAAGGTACCACCTGAAGCTGGAGTTGTCTTACTGGAACAAAGTTTGCACTTCCACTCATTCCTTCTCTTGGCACCAATTCTCTTCCAATTGTGCTCCGTAATTCCAGCACAAGTAAAATGCAATTTACATTCACTTACTGAACACAATGCAAAATCTACTTCATCAGGAATTGGAATCCTTACAAATAGAACATATATCACTCATTTTGAGGTTAAGTTGGGAGCACATGCAAACACAACTGAACTCAATCACTGCCAGCAGCACTGTGAGTGTGTGTGTGTGTGTGTGTGTGTGTGTGTGTGTTGTGTGTGTGTGTGTGTGTGTGTGTGTGTGTGTGTGTGTGTGTGTGTGTGTGTGTGTGTGTGTGTGTGTGTGTGTGTGTGTGTGTGTGTGTGTGTGTGTGTGTGTGTGTGTGTGTGTGTGTGTGTGTGGTGTGTGTGTGTGTGTGTGTGTGTGTGTGTGTGTGTGTGTGTGTGTGTGTGTGTGTGTGTGTGTGTGTGTGTGTGTGTGTGTGTGTGTGTGTGTGTGTGTGTGTGTGTGTGTGTGTGTGTGTGTGTGTGTGTGTGTGTGTGTGTGTGTGTGTGTGTGTGTGTTGTGTGTGTGTGTGTGTGTGTGTGTGTGTGTGTGTGTGTGTGTGTGTGTGTGTGTGTGTGTGTGTGTGTGTGTGTGTGTGTGTGTGTGTGTGTGTGTGTGTGTGTGTGTGTGTGTGTGTGTGTGTGTGTGTGTGTGTGTGTGTGTGTGTGTTTATTTATTAACTGTTTTTTTTTTTTTTTTTTATTTGATACATGATCCCATGTGCCTGACACAGCACGTGCGGGATTCTGAAAAAACAAGCATCTTTAATACAATTTTTTTTTTTTTTTTATGGCTACTATACAGTTGCAATACTCCAATATAGGAAAAGTCTACTCTAGAATGAAATTACTTTTTATAACTAATAATGATAACAATAACAATAACAATCCATAATAACAATTTAAAACTATCAAATACAGAATTTTAAAACAAAACTACACCCCAACAAAATACAATAAATACTATTACAATTACAATTACACCAACAAAACACACATTTTCTGACTAAAAGGTATTCCAAGTGACTCCCAGTACATGTAAGCTCTCTCATGAGTCTACACCCATATGTATAAGTTATTGATTAATAAATAAATAAAAAAAATAAATAACAACAAGATAAACAAACAATAACTATCAATAAACATCTAAATTCATAACAGCAATAAAGATCAACAATAATGATGACAATGAACAACAACAATAACTAACAATAAACATCTAAATTCATAACAGCAATAAATATCAACAATGACAACAAATAATAAACTTCTAAATTCAATAACAGGATAATAAAACTTTAAACCAAAAAAATCAGTAACAGAACTCAATAAATATAATTAAATGTATAAAACTGTTCAACTGGAAAGCCATAATCAGGAATCACATCATGGAGCATTACATTATATTATAATTTGGCGAATATATTGTTTAGCTTTCATCTTAAATTTTGGTTTGCTTTCAAACAACAACTCGTCGCTGCCTTGTATGATGAAATTATTAAATATTTTAATTCCTGCATAAATAAACTGTTTTCTAGCCATTTCCTTGTTCAGGTTTTCAGTTTTAATTATAAATTTAGAAGACAGGCGTGTATTTCGAGAATACTCATTAAATTCATATCTGTACAGATTTTTATGAATATACAATAAGCAGCACAGTGCATATAGTTGATTGAAAGTAAAATATATTATCTTCTTCAAAAATATGTGTTACCCTGTCAAATTTTCTTAGATGATGAATATTTCTAATTGCAAATCGTTGAATCATAATAACATTTTTCAGGATAGTACTGTATGTACCTCCATAGTGGATAATACCATATCGCATTGTTCCCTCAAACCATGAAAAGTAAAGTTGCTCAAGATGCTCCGGTCTGAGAAACTCCCTCATATGATACAAGGCATAGTTTATTTTACTTAACCTTGTAGTTAAATCCAATGCATAACAATCCCATTTTAAATTTCTATCGATAATTAACCCAAGATACTTTATTTTCTCGACTATTTCTATTCTTATGCATTTACAGTCCATATATACATTGATGATTATGACAAAAAAGTTCATATTCATTCTGAAGATTGCTACAAGTTTTAGTTCTATCGAAAAAAAGAATACATTTTGATTTTGTTAGTATTTACTAATAGTTTATGTTCTATTAACCAGTTTGATATAGACTTTAAGTCACTACTTACTAGTTTTTTCAAAATGTTTTTATTATAGGAAGAGCAAACTAGACCAGTATCATCCGCATAAGCAAAAATTTTAGAATTTAATTTTAGTTTCAATAATTCATTTATATAAATGATGAACATGAGAGGTCCCAGTACTCCACCCTGAGCCACCCCAAATCTCAGTTGTAAAACATTACTAACATGATTACCTATCTTTACAACTTGACTTCTATTTTTACAAAATGAGGTTAACCATTCCCCGGCCCTACCTCCTATCCCATATAACTTTAACTGTCTTAACAATAAGTCAATATCCACCAGGTCGAAGGCCTTCTGAAAATCGAGATAAATTGCAATTGTGTATTTACTTTTATCAACAGATTCAGCGATATATTGTATTATGTTTCTCAATTGCCATATCCGTACCTTTGTTTGGTAGGAAGCCAAATTGATTTTGTGAAATTAATGAGCTATTGATGAAATAATTTAACAATTGAGTTTTTATTAAGCTTTCAAATATCTTTGCTAAGGTATTAATCAAAGAGATAGGCCTATATGAGGACATTTCCCTGCTGTCACTGACCACCCCCCTTAAAAATAGGAACAACACAAGCAATTTTTAATTGTTCCGGGAATACTCCTTGATCTATAGATTTAGAAAATATGTTATATAAAATTGGTACAAATACCTGCAAGTTATTTTTAATAGTGACTATGCTGATGCCATCCATACCACAACTATTTTTGCTTTTCATCTTAATTATGACATTGTATATGTCATCAATTGAAATGTTAAAATATTCTAATATAGTCTCTTTTACTGCTTGATCTTCATTAAAATAAATCATAACCGAAAAATTGTTCTTTTAATTTACTCGAAATATTCACAAAATATTTATTAAATTGATTTGCTACAAATTCCTCATTTTTACCTACATCAACAATTGTGCCGTCACAATAGACTTGATCAATGTTTTTCCTATTCTTACCTAAAATAGATTTAATAACTTTCCAATAGTGTTTGGTGTTACCCTTATTTTGATTAATAAGTTGAGAGTAATAATTTAATTTTGTCATTTTAATTTGTTTCTTAACTATTTTAGACATCTGTTTATACTGTATTCTTAATTCATAATTTGTTTTATTTTTTACAACATAATTTATACAAACAATTTTTTTCATTTATTAGGGAAACCAAATTGTCAGTTACCCATGGACGCCTCCTCCTATTGCTACTAGTGATCCTCTTTAAGTCACATGAAGCATTGTAACAATTATTATAAATATTATAAAACTTAGACAGACTCATATTAACTTCATGACATTGATAAACAGGCGTCCAATCAGCTCTTTTCAATTGTAAATTAAGCTT
>NW_025778212.1:0-7500 GCF_021130785.1 Homalodisca vitripennis
AATACAAGCGTTACGGTGCCACACAACAGGTTCGGTGGCAACGATGCCAACGAAACCCACTGCTCAAGATAATCATGTTAATCCAATCCACTGGAAATTATCCCGTCAGCTGGTTTATGAGAAAAAATCTATATTTTTTAAGTCCATAATAGACCTAGGAACCATTTTTGTATATATCTTAGTGGACGTAGTGGGTTCGTCTAAGTCGGTGTACATTATATAGTGTTAAGTTTATAATTGGGTTTGGACATGGACATAAATAAATAAATGTTTTAATTGCCGTTAGACAAATATAACACTGTTATAGGCAAATCGTCATTAATATTTGTTTTATAAACTAAAAAATTTTACACTCATCTCTTACATCTCAATCCCTTGTTTAGACCATACATTTGTCAACATTTATTCATTCCCAATCATTCGAATTTGGTCCCCACTCTTTCACCTTAAACCAGTTCTTTCCGAATTCGGTGTAGTTCTCCCTAATGGTGTGCCATGAACTCTTCTGTGGGCTGTAAGAATTGCAATTTTGCATATCAAACGCAGTTGTTCAGACGGTGTTTTAAATGCTTATGAGCTATTGGGTGGCATTTTTGATCTGAATTTTTGGGCAATTTTTTGACGCTAATTGAGCTCCCGCCTGTGACGGTAAAACGATTCATGAGACCTGCCGTTCTGTGTCTCCCAGTTTCGGTCAGTTTCTCCCTGCCCCTTGTTGCCGGGTAAGGGGGGGGGGGAGTTGTTATGTTTACTACCTCTTATGGTTTCACGCAAATTTTTGACATGAAGAAAAGGCATGTCCTCTAAATACGGTAGAGGCAGGGTTAAGTGGTTCAACAGTTTCAGATTTTTTTGAATGCTGGCTTTACACGACTCTCTCCCTTTGCAAGCTTGGCAATGATTCTGACTGCTTGCCTTCTTTTTTGCAGGTTAATGAAGATTCTGGAAAACAGTTTGTTTTTGAGCCAACCCCCCCACAAAAACCAATCCATAGGAGATAGATGGTGTGGGTAGATTATAGTCCCATAGTAACGCCGTCATCAGCACCTGATCGGGCAATACTCGGGACAGTCTCCTCAAAACATTAAAGTGCCATGAGGATCCCCTTGGAACCAAACGCTGTCTACACATGAAAAATTCCCATATGTCAACCCTTGATCTCGAGGTTGTTATTCCCAAGGAATTTTGTTTCGAGTAGACTTCCTTCGATCTCAGTCTCAATTCAACATGACAGTGGGACTAGAGCCTGAAGTTCCGTTTGGTTCCTCAGGCAAAATATTGAATGAATGATTGATCTTTCGTGTTGGGTTTGTTCTCTGGAAGGTTGAGTTCATTGAAATGCTGGATCGCATTGTTGAGTTCAATGAATGTAATCTCTTCGAGTTCTGTTTTTGGAATTCGCTTTGAAGCATAGAGTCGTGTCATCGGCATACTGGACGAGTTGTCCGCGGCTTACCGATGAACCAAACATCATTGAACAAAGATCAAAAAAGAGTAGAGGACTCAGGATGGAGCCTGGGGAACTCCATAATAAAGCCCTCTCCCTTCAGATCGAACGTCTGAAATTCCAACAAATTGTTTTTCTATCACTAAGGTACGATTCGAGGCCACTTGAGTGGCACTCCTCGCCATCCGTAATGTTCCAATTTGAGAATGAGGGAATGGTGGTCAACACAGTCAAATGCTTTCCGATAGGTCGAGAAATACACTCAACGTGTCTCCTCAATCTTCCATTCCTTCTACTATCATGTCGACCAGACGAACGATTGCGTCAGTTGTTGACTTTCCACTATCGGAACCCGAAATTGGTTTGCTGATAGTAGGATGTGTTTTTCAAAAAAAATTCACACATCGAGTGAAAAAAACTTTTTCAAAAATTTTGCTGAAGACCGGCAGCATTGAAATTGGGCGATAATTTTGAGTTGAAAGGGGGTCGCCCTTCCTTAAAAATTGGGGTAACTTTCGCAATTTTGAGAGAGGGTGGAAACGTTCCCGAGTGAAAAGAGAGATTAATCAAATGCTCGAGTGGCCTCAACAAATGCTTGGAGCCACAGTTTTTAGAAGCCCACGTTGAGATGTACCGTTATTATAGCACATATATTTAAATTTATATAGAGCAAATACTTTATAAATTAAACAACTTTTCGGAAATACTTGCTTTATTCCGAAATTCAAGTTCACCCAAACAGTTACAAAGTTTACAAACTTTTGATTCAATTTTATTCAAAAAATCACTCAATCAATCAAATCTAATTAAGAGTCTGATCAAAAGGTACTGAAATTAAAATTAAACTAAAAAATGTATACTTCTTCTTCAAAAATGGTTTAAATTAACAAAACAAAATAAAAGTTCTCTTCTCTCAAAATAACTCAAAAATTAATATAACACAAAACTTGATATTTACTTTATCACCAAAATTTAATTCACAAAACTTCAAAAAATTTGAATTAAATTTTCAGACTCTGAAAGATGGGAAACTTTAGAAATTTTTAATACAGTATTATAAAATAAAAGATATTAACTATACGCTGGTACGGGACTTACTACTTTGAAGATTACGGAGGCAGATCGGATCTTTAAAACGCACTAAAAATTTTAAATACTTCAAATTGACTTTACCCACGAAAAATTAAATTACTCTAAATCCCAACTATTGGGTTAGAGAAAGAAACTTCAGCTACTTAACTCGACCGCTACACGTACTCCTCAATCGCCAAGACTAGACTGACTGCTCCTCCAGCGAGCCGGGAGGAACGCATCAACCCGATACAGTCCACTGACCAATCAGCTGATTGCCGGTCCAACTGAACAAAAAGAATGTCCACGCACCGCGTCTAGTTAATAAGAGCCTACTTCCTACCGCGATTCAGCATAAATGAATTTGAACTATGGTACATATTTTCCCTAGCCCGAAGCTGCAATCACGGTAGGAACCTAAACCTTTAAACACTCATCCCGGACTAAGTACAATAATATCCCTCCACATGCACACTTTTAAATAACAATTCTTTTGTACTTATCACTACGTGGAGGCTGTGATGTGTAGTCCGAGGGGTGATGTGGTAGGAGGTGTCCGACGTCCAGTGTGGCTCCCCCAGGTAGCCATCGCACAGGGATGTGGTAGGTGAGGAGTCGAGGCAGGTAGCTTCTCCAATGATTTGTGCGGTCGGTGCAGTGCGGCGGGCCTCGTGGATCTCGTGGTTGGCTGGCTCTGGTTCGCTACTAGCACTGCTACCTGCTCCTCCAATCTAATAACAATTTCAGCCCGCGAGGCATTGAGCTCTTGGAGGACATTCCATTTTACAAAATATTCCCTCCGTATGATTGTATGGCTGTCAGTCTTTCACGGTGTTCTTATTGTACACGCCTGCTGCGCCAGTGTCACGAATGTAAAACCATTACCAGATGTTGTTAATTACAATACAATCAATTTACAGGGATTACAATGGCACAATAATCAATTTTTTTTTTACACACAATAAACCTCATATAGTGATAAAAAAACAATATTACCCTGTCCTTCTACATTTGAAGGAACAGGGAAGAAATATCACTATCAATACAACTCATTGTACACCAAAAAATTATTACCCTGTCCTTCTCTATTGGAAGGAACAGGGGAGGAGAACAACACCACAACATTACCAAAAATTACCCTGTCCTTCTACATTTGAAGGAACAGGGAAGAAATATATCTCATGATATATCACAATACCTCTGTGTATTAATTTCATACACCATTAATGCCATTCATTGTCCCTGAAAATTACATGGTTTTACTACAACACTCCTATCACACACACACTTACACTGGCATTTTTATATTATGACTTCTCATCTTAGCCATACAATTGCTGAAATAAAAACGTCGTCACATCACCCTTTTTATATTCCAATATTTATTTGTATTATTATAATGAACTACTGGACTCTCATACTTAACTTGTTTTGTGTTTTGGGGCCAAATTAATACATAATTATATAATCAATTCTTGAAGTTAATTTAGAAATAAATTATATTGTCATTTTATTGTTTTTTAGACCCATCTTCTTCAATTCCTTTTTCAACAATATAATTGTCCTGAAAAATAAAACATACTGACCTTTGCCCGGGGGCTAATGTTTATTGAGTTCTCAACTTTCACTTTTAGTACTTTAACTTTAATTGTGAAACATGTACTTTCTTCACTGATCTTTCATCCTTTATATCCTGAACTATAAAGGTCACTTCTGTTAATTTATATATAATCCTGTAGGGTCCACAAAAACCGGTTTGCCATTTTTGCCTGAAATTTTTCCGCTTTGTTACTCAGCCAGTGTGTCTTCACGTATACAAGGCTTCCAACTTTGAATGGGTGTTCACATTCCTTATCACTTATAGCCTGCCCTCTTCCTGTTAGCCGAAATGGACTTTTTTAAGTTTAACACAGTTCTTTGAAACCTATCCAAATTATCCGGCTTTGACACATCACAGTCCAATAAATCATTAATGTTCCATCTGTTGGTCAATTCCAAGTTAGGCCTATTTCCGAACATAATTTCGTATGGTGAATTTTTAGTAGCTTCCGAGGTCGCAAAATTTATCGCTAATTGTAATTCAGTTAATTTGGTGTCCCACTTAGTTTGATCCGAATTAAAGTAAATTTTTAACATCTGTTTTACTGTCCTCAACTGACGTTCACTTTTGTTTCCCTGTGGTACAAATGGAGTTACAAATTGATGATTGATTCCCCGGGCGAATAAATAGTTCTTTAGTTCGACACTTCTAAAACACTGTGCATTGTCCGACACTATATTTTTGCAATATGCAAAATTTTTAAAAATTTCACTTTCTAATACTTTTATTATTGATTTACTTTTCGCGTCTTTCATCGCACTTAAAAATACCATTTTTGAATGGTCGTCAAGTACAATCAGGATATTATTATTTCCACTACTAGACCTGGTTAAAGGGCCAAAAATGTCTATGTACAATTTATCCATGGGCCTAGCTGATACACCAGAAATCAGTTTGCCATGATAAAACCTTACCGGTTTTCGCTAACGCACAAGCTTCGCACATTTTTACCTTGTCTTTTATCAGCCCGGCAAGATCCGCATGGTAAAATAAAATCGCATATCTTTCTGGTAGTTTTTAATATTCCATAGTGGCCCCCGATTTCCGACTCATGGTAATACTTAAAACACCATATCTACTAAATGTTCTGGTAGACATATCTTTGGCTTACTAGTAGGCTTACTTCTATACATCACAACTCCCTTACACAAGAAATATTTTTCAGAGTTAGTACCACCTTTTATACTATTTTATATTTTTCGTATTATATTGTCCTGGGTTTGGTGAACCTTAAAGTCTGTATAAGCTAGTGGAAAATTACCTACGCTATTTACAAATACACTATTTACATTTTCTTCCTTAATTGCTACTCTTATGCTATTGTCCGTTACACTATCATTTTCTATACCGTACTGGTATTCTTCAATTTCCTCCACACTTTGCATCTTATCTCTACATTCAAATAGTCTAGATAAATAGTCTGCCACCGCATTGTCTTTTGATTTTACGTGTTTAATTTGAAATGGTAGGCTCAAAATTGTAGCTGCCCACCTACCTAATTTCCTAATTTCCTAAAATTGCGTAGTACCCACGCTAGTGCACTATTGTCCGTTATTAGCGTAAAAGGCCTTACTTCTAGGTAGCTGCGAAATTTGTTTATCGCGCATACCACTGCAAGTGCTTCCTTTTGGTACACAGTCAAGTTTCTTTGTTCGGATTCATTGAATTTTTTTGAATAATAAGCCACTGGTTTATTCTCACCTTCTATTTCCTGCATTAAACAGCTTCCTGCTGCCTTGTCACTCGCATCCGTACATAGGATAAATGGCTTATTATAATCTGGTATTATTAATACCGGTGGTGTACTTACGCTTTCCTTTAAGCTGTTGAAGCTCTCCTGGCACTCCTGAGTCCACTCAAATTTCCTATTCTTTTTTCTCAGTTCATTTAGACATGCTGCCTTGTCTGCATAGTTTGGGATGCACTTTGCGAAAATAGCTCACCGCTCCGATAAATCTACTTACGCCTTTTGCGTCCTTTGGCTCTCTCGCATCTCTAATGGCAGAAGTTCTATCCGGGTCGACTCTTATCTGGTCCTTAGAGATTAGGTGACCTAAAATCTTGATCTCTTTACATGCAAAGCTCACCTTATTCGGGTTAACTGTAAGTCCATGTTTGGCCAGCCTCTCCACAACATCTCTGACATGTTCTATATGCTCTGGTAAACTTTTACTAAATATTATTATGTCATCTACATAATTTAAAGCATACTGGAACTTTACACCTTGCAACACTTTGTTTAATAAGCGGCTCATTGTTCCGCTTCCCAAGTGTAAACCCATATGGTACACGATTGAATTCATATGATTCAAACGGCGTAACAAAACCGGTTAAATGTTTGCTTTTTTCTGTGAGTTTTAATTGGTAAAACGAATTACTCAAATCCAAGTTTGAAAAATAAGTACATCCTTGTAGGTAGTTGGTATGATTCGTATACGTCTCCAATTGGATGTTCCACTCTCTTCAACTTACTATTTAATTTTGAGTAATTAATCACCATTCTAGATTTATCACTTCCCGTTTGGTTACTAAAAATGCCGGGGCTAGCATAATTTGGACACACTGGGTCTAATTATATTCTGTGCCAACAGTTCATCTAAAATTTTTCTTAATTCTTGCAGCTTGGGGGGGGATAGCGGATACGGCTTCAATCTCACTGGCTCGGGGTCGCTGATTTCTAGGTCAATTTCGAAGTCAATAGCTTGCCCTATTTTATCGGTAAAAACTTGAGGGAATTCGTTAATAATTTTTAAAATACCCTCCTTTGCCTTATTGCACCCTACCACAATACTCTGGTTCACATTATTTATAAGGATTGTATTATTCTGAAATAACTCGATTGTGACTTCTGGTTTTAAACTTAAACCAACACATATCCTGTTTTAAATCCACCACCATGCCAGTTTCTTTTATAAAATTTGAACCCAGAATTATTGGCCAAGACAAATTTTTCGAAACTAAAAAAACTGAACTTTCCAAGAAAAACATTCTATCTTTATTTTTACAATACATTTACCCAGG
This sequence comes from Homalodisca vitripennis, assembly GCF_021130785.1. Lineage (NCBI taxonomy): Eukaryota > Metazoa > Arthropoda > Insecta > Hemiptera > Cicadellidae > Homalodisca > Homalodisca vitripennis. The sequence goes on from NW_025778212.1 coordinate 7,140, forward strand.
ATTGATAATTCGTTGTTATCTGCCGACAAACATTTAATATCAGTATGTTCAAGAATACTAGCCAGTCCTTTCTTTAACAATGAGTCATAAATGCTTTCGCTTATCAGGTTCACTCCGCTTCCCGTGTCCAATAATACATTATGATATGTACCCTTACCAACAAACACTTTTTACAACGGGCAGGGTCATTGAACCTTGGCTACGTCCGGCCCCTTTTTACATTCATACAGGAATTTCCCACATTATTCTTACCCCTTGCCCTCATTTGTTCTCGACCTCTTCCATAATTATAATTATTTTTAATGTCAGTGGGACGTGACCGGGGAGATTCCACTCTCGCACTGCCTTCTTGGAATTCTCC
>NW_025778212.1:12500-108091 GCF_021130785.1 Homalodisca vitripennis
TAGTGGTGACAAGTTTACAGCGAAGTTTTAATTCAGTTATATTTAGCTTCTCTTAACATACAAAGTAAGTATATTTTGTTTCGAGTTGAATTATAAAATTTGATTTGATTTAAATTTTATAAGATATTTAAATATTTCAATCTATTTTAGCTATAAGTCAAGACGATAATTTTAATTATTTTTATTCTATTCAAAATAAACCTTAAAAAAACTTTTACAAGGATAAAGATTATTTTATTGAATAGCAATTTTTATTTTGAATCTTAATTTACCTGTTGTTTAATAAGCCATTTTTAAAGTAATCATATAACGTATTCTCCTGTGTATCTTCACCAATAACCATTGTTAAATAGTTTTAAATTCAAAACGAAAGTGCATTTTTGAAAAAATATTCAAAAATTTATGTATAGATTTTGTTGAATTTTGCGGATCACTCTACAAAGAGCATGAAATAAAAAGACAAAACACCGATCACGAAGTTAGGGATTATACATAGAATATTGCATCATAAACCGAAATTGATATGCATGTAGGAATATAGACAATATATCCTGACACATTCCCTCTGACAGTAATATTGCTACAATTTAAGCATAATATAGTTTGATATCTCGTATCCCGCCGTGTAATTTGCTTTTGATTAAGTGCTCCCGATACTTGCAGCAAAGTGAGCTGTATGTAAAATTGGTAGCCTGATATTAACTTGAGATCTCAAAGTTATTAACTGAAGCAGATTAATTTATACAAATCCAACAGGAATTTTATTTTAGTGTAGTTCCATAATCACTGGCTAATGTGCGTATTGAAGATTTTTAAGTTGTCTGACTCATTTCTTTCGATAGTAATATTCCTATATCATCATGTTAACACTGTTATAATTATGCAGTTCACTTTCGTACAGGTTAATTATACTTATTAAAAAATATTTTCTTTTATAAGTATTTAACTATATCAATAGCAAGTTATCAGTTAATTTATGCTTCTAGAGAGGTATCAACGTTATGAAAGCATATACACCTAAATCAAATCGTATAAACGTTACTCAAAATAATTTATAGTCGTTGGTATCAAGCTACTTTAGGGAATTTGGAAAATTAGTTTAGTAGCTTTCATCTGAAACACCAAGTATATATTCTATATACTATTATTTTATGAACTCTGAAGAGATTAAAAATGTATAAGTATGTAAAAATTTGTTTTGTATAAAAGCTTAAAGTATATTATTATATTTAGAATGTCTTTAATATTATGGCAAACAAAATTATCAAAAAGGGTAAATTCGTGAAAAAACTCAGTACGTCTACAAGAAGTTCTTATATGTATGGCATATTAACACATATAGCCTAATTATTTTGGCACATGCATCATTTTACAGTAAAATAATATTGTGTATAACGGTATTTTATAAAAAATTATAGAGTACTCAATTTTATAGAAACATTTATGGCAGAGGTATTTATGGAAAGTATAATATGGCGAGATATGTCAAGAAACATTTCAAATCTGGGACTTTAAATTTGGTATGAGGCGTCATTTCTAAAATAAACGCCCAAAATAGCTGCGTCTGATATATGTTTAAAATTCAGCCTGAAAGTACACCGACAGCACCATCTCAACATCAGCGGTCAGTGCAAAAGACAAAGGTACTCTTGGTCAACTTTATGAGCATTAACAATTTTATATTAAACTAATTGGTTCGCGTAAGATTTAAAACTTATGCAAATAAATAATTGAATACATTTTCCTCGTATAAAATATTGTGTATGTATTATGGGTAAGTCAAGAAATAATTAAATCATTAAATGTGTTAGAACTTTATATTCCATTTAATAAAGCACTATCACTGTAAAGAAATATAACATATTAATTAATCATTCAAAGGTGTGGTAGAAATTGGTTTCGCTGCACAATATTTTTAATATTTCATATTTTATATCGTATAATCGTGCGTGCAACCTCGTGCATGCCTGTCGTGTAAGGCGTGGTGTGGTATTTACTAGCACGCACGATTATACCTCACCACTCCTCGCACGACAGGCATGCACGAGGTTGCACGCACGATTTATACCACATCAGAACTCGCACGACAGGCATGCACGAGGTTGCACGCACGATTATACCACACCACGCCTCGCACGACAGGCATGCACGAGGTGGCACGCACGATTATACCACACCACGCCTCGCACGACAGGCATGCACGAGGTTGCACGCACGATTATACCACACCACGCCCTGCACGACAGGCATGCACGAGGTGGCACGCACGATTATACCACACCACGCCTCGCACGACAGGCATGCGCGAGGTTGCACGCATGATTATACCACACCACCACGCCTCGCACGACAGGCATGCACGAAGTGGCACGCACGATTATACCACACCAACGCCTCGCACGACAGGCATGCACGAGGTGGCACGCACGATTATACCACACCACGCCTCGCACGACAGGCATGCACGAGGTTGCACGCACGATTATACCACACCACGCCCCCGCACGACAGGCATGCACGAGGTGGCACGCACGATTATACCACACCACTCCTCGCACGACAGGCATGCACGAGGTTGCACGCAAGATTATACCACATCAGAACTCGCACGACAGGCATGCACGAGGTTGCACGCACGATTATACCACACCACGCCTCGCACGACAGGCATGCACGAGGTTGCACGCACGATTATACCACATCAGAACTCGCACGACAGGCATGCACGAGGTTGCACGAACGATTATACCACACCACGCACTCGCACGACAGGCATGCACGAGGTGGCACGCACGATTATACCACACCACGCCTCGCACGACAGGCATGCACGAGGTTGCACGCACGATTATACCACACCACGCCCCGCACGACAGGCATGCACGAGGTGGCACGCACGATTTATACCACACCACGCCTCGCACGGACAGGCATGCACGAGGTTGCACGCACGATTATACCACATCAGAACTCGCACGACAGGCATGCACGAGGTTGCACGAACGATTATACCACACCACGCCTCGCACGACAGGCATGCACGAGGTTGCACGCACGATTATACCACACCACGCCTCGCACGACAGGCATGTACGAGGTTGCACGCACGATTATACCACACCACGCCCCGCACGACAGGCATGCACGAGGTGGCACGCACGATTATACCACACCACGCCTCGCACGACAGGCATGCGCGAGGTTGCACGCATGATTATACCACACCACGCCTCGCACGACAGGCATGCACAAGGTGGCACGCACGATTATACCACACCACGCCTCGCACGACAGGTATGCACGAGGTTGCACAACGATTACAAGTCTATCGCTAAATTCATTATGCTACTGGTTTTAATGCGTCACGTGTTAAATTAAATATAATTGTTCTCAGTTTCCTTTTATTATATTTATTCTACGATTTTACCCTCATCGTTAATCAATTAGGCAATGTAAAGGTTTTCACTAACGCTCAGCCAAACGTTATGGAGTCACATACCTCGTAATCAATCTAAATTTTTGTAATTACGGGAAAGGGGTTTTCCCTTATTTTAGATGCATATTACTGACCCACATATCTTAAGTGTTTTTTAATGAAGTTCAGGGATTGGTCACTAGTAAATAAATGTTAGCTTTCCGAGTTGGTGCAGATATATTGTAAGACAGTGATATTATGAGCTGACACTTGAATGGTTCACGACAATTGTTGGACAAAATATGAAATATTAAAAATATTGTGCAGCGAAACCAATTTCTACCACACCTTTGAATGATTAATTAATATGTTATATTTCTTTACAGTGATAGTGCTTTATTAAATGGAATATAAAGTTCTAACACATTTAATGATTTAATTTTTTCTTGACTTACCCATAATACATACACAATATTTTACACGAGGAAAATGTATTCATTTATTTATTTGCATAAGTTTTAAATCTTACGCGAACCAATTAGTTTAATATAAAATTGTTAATGCTCATAAAGTTGACCAAGAGTACCTTTGTCTTTTGCACTGACCGCTGATGTTGAGATGGTGCTGTCGGTGTACTTTCAGGCTGAATTTTAAACATATATTAGACGCAGCTATTTTGGGCGTTTATTTTAGAAATGACGCCTCATACCAAATTTAAAGTCCCAGATTTGAAATGTTTCTTGACATATCTCGCCATATTATACTTTCCATAAATACCTCTGCCATAAATGTTTCTATAAAATTGAGTACCCTATAATTTTTTATAAAATACCGTTATACACAATATTATTTTACTGTAAAATGATGCATGTGCCAAAATAATTAGGCTATATGTGTTAATATGCCATACATATAAGAACTTCTTGTAGACGTACTGAGTTTTTTCACGAATTTACCCTTTTTGATAATTTTATTTGCCATAATATTAAAGACATTCTAAATATAATAATATACTTTAAGCTTTTATACAAAACAAATTTTTACATACTTATACATTTTTAATCTCTTCAGAGTTCATAAAATAATAGTATATAGAATATATACTTGGTGTTTCAGATGAAAGCTACTAGACTAATTTTCAAATTCCCTAAAGTAGCTTGATACCAACGACTATAAATTATTTTGAGTAAAGTTTACACGATTTGATTTAGGTGTATATCCTTTCATAACGTTGACACCTCTCTAGAAGCATAAATTAGCTGATAACTTTCTATTAATATAGTTAAATAGTTATAAAAGAAAATATTTTTTTATAAGTATAATTAACCTGTACGAAAGTGAACTGCATAATTATAACAGTGTTAACATGATAATATAGGAATATTACTATCGAAAGAAATGAGTCAGACAACTTAAAATCTTCAATACGCACATTAGCCAGTGATTGTGGAACTACACTAAAATAAAATTCCTGTTGGATTTGTAAAAATTAATCTGCTTCAGTTAATATCTTTGAGATCTCAAGTTAATATCAGGCTACCAATGTTACATACAGCTGACTTTGCTGCAAGTATCGGGAGCACTTAATCAAAAGCAAATTACACGGCGAGATACGAGATATCAAACTATATTATGCTTAAATTGTAGCAATATTACTGTCAGAGGGAATGTGTCAGGATATATTGTCTATATTCTTACATGCATATCAATTTCGGTTTATGATGCAATATTCTATGTATAATCCCTAACTTCGTGATCTGTGTTTTGTCTTTTTATTCCATGCTCTTTGTAGAGTGATCCGCAAAATTCAACAAAATCTATACATAAATCTTTGAATATTTTTTCAAAAATGCACTTTCGTTTTGAATTTAAAACTATTTAACAATGGTTATTGGTGAAGATACACAGGAGAATACGTTAAATGATGGTTTATTAAACAACAGGTAAATTAAGATTCAAAATAAAAATTGCTATTCAATAAAATAATCTTTATCCCTGTAAAAGTTTTTTTTTTAAGGTTTATTTTGAATAGAATAAAATAATTAAAATTATCGTCTTGACTTATAGCTAAAATAGATTGAAATATTTAAATATCTTATAAAATTTAAATCAAATCAAATTTTATAATTCAACTCGAAACAAAATATACTATAACAGGGTAGAAGGTAGACTAAAACACTGTTTTATAGAATAATAAGTTGACTGTTATAGTTAATTAACATTGCTGCCATGGTGGTCAAATGTCGCACTAATACCAGTATTATATATCAATGAAGTCACGAAGTACTCAGTGTTGTAACTGCATAATATTATGTTCGTGATTACGAAATAACAGGGTAGAAGATAGACTATACACTGTTTTGTAGAATAATAAGTTGACTGTTGTAGTTAATTAACATTGTTGCCATGTTGGTCAAAATGTCGCACTGATACCAGTATTATATATCAATGAAGTCCGAAGTACTCAGTGTTGTAACTGGATAATATTATGTATGTGATTACTAAATAACAGGGTAGAAGATAGACTAAACACTGTTTTGTAGAATTATTAAGTTGACTGTTATATTAATTAACAATTGTTGCCATGGTGGTCAAATGTCGCACTGATATATAATACCAGTATTATATATCAATGAAGTCACGAAGTACTCAGTGTTGTAACTGGATAATATTATGTATGTTGATTACTAAATAACAGGGTAGGAGATAGACTAAACACTGTTTTGTAGAATTATTAAGTTGACTGTTATATTAATTAACATTGTTGCCATGGTGGTCAAATGTCGCACTGATATATAATACCAGTATTATATATCAATGAAGTCACGAAGTACTCAGTGTTGTAAACTGGATAATATTATGTATGTGATTACTAAATAACAGGGTATGGAGATAGACTAAACACTGTTTTGTAGAATAATAAGTTGACTGTTATAGTTAATTAACATTGTTGCCATGGTGGTCAAAATGTCGCACTGATACCAGTATTATATAGAAATGAAGTCACGAAGTACTCAGTATTGTAACTGGATAATATTATGTATGTGATTACTAAATAACAGGGTAGGAGATAGACTAAACACTGTTTTGTAGAATAATAAGTTGACTGTTATAGTTAATTAACATTGTTGCCATGTTGGTCAAATGTCGCACTGATACCAGTATTATATACAAATGAAGTCACGAAGTACTCAGGTTGTAACTTGATAATATTATGTATGTGATTACTAAATAACAGGGTAGAAGGTAGACTAAACACTGTTTTTGTAGAATAATAAGTTGACTGTTATAGTTAATTACCATTTTTTCTATGGTGGTCAAATGTCGCACTGATACCAGTATTATACATAAATGAAGTCCGAAGTACTCAGTGTTGTAACTGGATAAAATTATGTCTGTGATTACTAAATAACAGGGTAGAAGGTAGACTAAACACTGTTTTGTAGAATAATAAGTTGACTGTTATAGTTAATTAACATTGTTGCCATGGTGGTCAAATGTCGCACTGATACCAGTATTATATATAAATGAAGTCCGAAGTACTCAGTGTTGTAACTGGATAAAATTATGTCTGTGATTACTAAATAACAGGGTAGAAGGTAGACTAAACACTGTTTTGTAGAATAATGAGTTGACTGTTATAGTTAATTAACATTGTTGCCATGTTGGTCAAATGTCGCACTGATACCAGTATTATATAGAAATGAAGTCACGAAGTACTCAGGTTGTAACTTGATAATATTATGTATGTGATTACTAAATAACAGGGTAGAAGGTAGACTAAACACTGTTTTGTAGAATAATAAGTTGACTGTTATAGTTAATTAACATTGTTGCCATGTTGGTCAAATGTCGCACTGATACCAGTATTATATACAAATGAAGTCACGAAGTACTCAGGTTGTAACTTGATAATATTATGTATGTGATTACTAAATAACAGGGTAGAAGGTAGACTAAACACTGTTTTGTAGAATAATAAGTTGACTGTTATAGTTAATTACCATTTTTTCTATGGTGGTCAAATGTCGCACTGATACCAGTATTATATATAAATGAAGTCCGAAGTACTCAGTGTTGTAACTGGATAAAATTATGTCTGTGATTACTAAATAACAGGGTTAGAAGGTAGACTAAACACTGTTTTGTAGAATAATAAGTTGACTCTTATAGTTAATTAACATTGTTGCTATGGTGGTCAAATGTCGCACTGATACCAGTATTATATATAAATGAAGTCCGAAGTACTCAGTGTTGTAACTGGATAAAATTATGTCTGTGATTACTAAATAACAGGGTAGAAGGTAGACTAAACACTGTTTTGTAGAATAATAAGTTGACTCTTATAGTTAATTAACATTGTTGCTATGGTGGTCAAATGTCGCACTGATACCAGTATTATATATAAATGAAGTCCGAAGTACTCAGTGTTGTAACTGGATAAAATTATGTCTGTGATTACTAAATAACAGGGTAGAAGGTAGACTAAACACTGTTTTGTAGAATAATAAGTTGACTGTTATAGTTAATTAACATTGCTGCCATGGTGGTCAAATGTCGCACTGATACCAGTATTATATATAAATGAAGTCCGAAGTACTCAGTGTTGTAACTGGATAAAAATTATGTCTGTGATTACTAAATAACAGGGTAGAAGGTAGACTAAACACTGTTTTGTAGAATAATAAGTTGACTCTTATAGTTAATTAACATTGTTGCCATGGTGGTCAAATGTCGCACTGATACCAGTATTATATAGAAATGAAGTCACGAAGTACTCAGTATTGTAACTGGATAATATTATGTATGTGATTACTAAATAACAGGGTAGAAGGTAGACTAAACACTGTTTTGTAGAATAATAAGTTGACTCTTATAGTTAATTAACATTGCTGCCATAGTGGTCAAATGTCGCACTAATACCAGTATTATATAGAAATGAAGTCACGAAGTACTCAGTGTTGTAACTGGATAATATTATGTATGTGATTACTAAATAACAGGGTAGAAGGTAGACTAAACACTGTTTTGTAGAATAATAAGTTGACTGTTGTAGTTAATTACCATTTTTGCTATGGTGGTCAAATGTCGCACTGATACCAGTATTATATAGAAATGAAGTCACGAAGTACTCAGTGTTGTAACTTGATAATATTATGTTCGTGATTACTAAATAACAGGGTAGAAGATAGACTAAACACTCTTTTGTAGAATAATAAGTTGACTGTTATAGTTAATTATATTATTTCAATATTCCATTATTGTTATCCTTGCAAACTCTGTATGTGTGTATATATCACGTCGATACGCTAAAACAGTGGTTAATTTAAACCGAACAGCTCTTTCAAAGTATTTTTTACTTGCAAACTCAAATTCCCATAACCTGTAGTAAACGTATTGGCCAATTACATTACTTAGACTCCTCTCTACTGGGTTTTAAAGTTGAATCGTCATAATAAATGCATTAATCAATAAATAGTCTGAATTTTAGTAACATTTATAAAGTAAATTTAGCATTACTACAAAGCTTTTATTATTAATAAACAGTTTTAAATACACCAGTTAATGTGCACAAAAGCTGATATAAACTCTGCCACTATGGGTGGTATTTATTAATTGTACTGTTATGTTTTAAATTTATAAACGCAGAAGTTTCCAACTAAACATAAGGAGATGGGTTTCTTGTTAGGTAGAGGCCAAATGCCGTTAAAAAAGGAATTACAAGAGGAACGCGATGAACGATCAAATGCATATTGCGGAAAAATAACAGCACGATTGCAATAAATTCTATTTTATCAAAGAATAAATCAATTATTTATAATTTTTATCATTATATATTTTCAATTTAGTTTAATACAAACACTGTACATATGGATTACAACCATACAATATATAATACTAATCATTAAAATATTAATTATTATAAAGTAAAATACCTTACATGTAATTATACTCGGATTTAAATAACTAGAATATGGTACACTAATATAAAACTCATACTTTATATTTGTATTGATAATTTTGTTTGTAAGACACAACTTATAATATTTTGTTATGAAATGCTTTGGAATGTAAAGTAAAATTGGGTTTCCTGTAATGCAGCATATCAAGAGGCTTCATATGAGACGTAAACAGCGGTAAGGTTACAAAGCAGAGATACAAAGTTATAAAACACGCAGAGCTCTGGATTGGCATAAAGCTGAACAACACATATAGACTTTATTGAATATTGATTCACAGTGTTTTCATATTTTTGTTTTTTCCACTCTACAGCAAATACATTATTTTACTCAAATTCACACATCAGTTGTGTTTGTCTCTTTTAAGTGGAATACAGTGTTAAGGTTTGTTTAAAATCGCAGGGTCCGAACAAATTGTGTAATCTAATAAATTATTAACTTTAGAGAAGGAATGTGATGTTCAATGAGAAGCACAAAACAGGTGGATAGGAAGATGTCCGTAAGGATCAGTACCGGGGCTTATGCCCTAAAACATAGTCTTCAGATGAGAGTCTGCTACGATACACAATGTGAGGAAAGTAAGTTATGCAACTTTGTGAGAGTAAATTCAACACCTAATATAAGTAAATCGCTTAGTAAGGATTCGCATATTTGTAAGAAAAGCTATTTTCCCGGAGGAAAACACAGTAATTTTATTTGTGTAAGGAGGGTGCATCGTCGAAAATAACCTTTAAACAAAGAAGGGTGTATTCGTCATACTGTTTAAACTCACGATGGTTAGGACTTCAATAGGCAATTTCTTTGATAGAGTTCATTAGAAAAGGTATGAATTTATACGTCCATAGTAAAGAAGTAAATTCTTTGTTGAAAAATTAACGAATTAGGAAGAAATAACAGCGGTACGAGTTTTTTTTAAAATCTAAGAAGATTTTATTTTAATACTGGGAGCCTGTATTATAGTACAGTTGAGACATGTGGAGTGGTGTGATTATCGTGTAGACAGTGAGATCGTGTTGATACTCCATTAGTAGGTACTATTAGGTTTGATCATAGATTACAACACAGACTATCACAAATTTCATATCCTTGGTTTTTATAATCAAAGAGGGAAAAGATGGGAACACATACAAACAGTCATGGACCAAAAGTAAAGTGAAACGCTGGAATTATAGAAAATAAGATGGAAAAAGTATATACAAAAATGAAGTGAATATTTTTCAAACTCCGTTAAAGAGTAAGTAAGCCATCGCACATTATTTTAGTGGTTATCATTTGGTGATGGTTATTTAATAAATAATCAGAAAAATTTAGATAATTGGTCGAACGTTAGTGACGATTCTAACTCGATGGGCTGGAAACATTCCTTTTTGTCTCTCCGTCCGCACAATATCTTGGATCTTGGATATCAACTAACATTTAGACTGTAACAGCCTAAGAATATTTGTAATAATTAAATTTAGATAATTGGTCGAACGTTAGTGACGATTCTAACTCGATGGGCTGGAAACATTCCTTTTTGTCTCTCCGTCCGCACAATATCTTGGATCTTGGATATCAACTAACATTTAGACTGTGACAGCCTAAGAATATTTGAAATAATTAAATTTAGATAATTGGTCGAACGTTAGTGACGATTCTAACTCGATGGGCTGGAAACATTCCTGTTTGTCTGTCCGTCCGCACAATATCTTGGATCTTGGATATCAACTAACATTTAGACTGTGACAGCCTAAGAATATTTGAAATAATTAAATTTAGATAATTGGTCGAACGTTAGTGACGATTCTAACTCGATGGGCTGGAAACATTCCTTTTTGTCTCTCCGTCCGCACAATATCTTGGATCTTGGATATCAACTAACATTTAGACTGTGACAGCCTAAGAATATTTGAAATAATTAAATTTAGATAATTGGTCGAACGTTAGTGACGATTCTAACTCGATGGGCTGGAAACATTCCTTTTTGTCTCTCCGTCCGCACAATATCTTGGATCTTGGATATCAACTAACATTTAGACTGTAACAGCCTAAGAATATTTGTAATAATTAAAATTTAGATAATTGGTCGAACGTTAGTGACGATTCTAACTCGATGGGCTGGAAACATTCCTTTTTGTCTCTCCGTCCGCACAATATCTTGGATCTTGGATATCAACTAACATTTAGACTGTAACAGCCTAAGAATATTTGTAATAATTAAATTTAGATAATTGGTCGAACGTTAGTGACGATTCTAACTCGATGGGCTGGAAACATTCCTTTTTGACTCTCCGTCCGCACAATATCTTGGATCTTGGATATCAACTAACATTTAGACTGTAACAGCCTAAGAATATTTGTAATAATTAAATTTAGATAATTGGTCGAACGTTAGTGACGATTCTAACTCGATGGGCTGGAAACATTCCTTTTTGTCTCTCCGTCCGCACAATATCTTGGATCTTGGATATCAACTAACATTTAGACTGTAACAGCCTAAGAATATTTGTAATAATTAAATTTAGATAATTGGTCGAACGTTAGTGACGATTCTAACTCGATGGGCTGGAAACATTCCGTCCGCACAATATCTTGGATCTTGGATATCAACTAACATTTAGACTGTAACAGCCTAAGAATATTTGTAATAATTAAAATTAAAAAAACCCTCCGATGTTTAAGTGGTTTATTGACACGTAATTAGGCCTAATTAAATAAAACGCTTACCCATATTAAAGAGTTTCGTTTAAAGTACTAAAAGATAATTTTTATATACGATATATATGTTCGCATTTTTTTAGACATGCACACAAATCGAACACTATAAAAATCAGTAGTTTTTCAAGTTTTTATTCAATGTGCTCGCACCTGATTATAGCCCAAAGTGACACCGGGTGTGTGATTTAAAACATTTTGTATTAAAAAACCAACAGTGAAATAAAACTATTTTTTTATTGGAAGAGTGTTTTAATTTTTACCTACATTTAATTATCATTTTTTGTATATTTTTATAGTGCACGTTTCCAAATTGCAGTGTAAGAATATTACAATTTCCTCAGTGTTATAAAAAATATTCTCTTCTGTGTTATAAATATACATACCCAAGGCACTGTAGGAATTGGTTTTCCCAAAGATATTTGATAAATAATGTGCATAAGCGAAATAACTTGATTATTAAGAGCGTAAATATTCAGATAATTTCGAAATATTTTCTTGCTTCATTATATTCATCTAATTTGGCATAAAATACCGAATGGGTTAAAACATAAATTCATGGTTCCCAGCAGTTCAAACACTAAGCACATGTTCTGTATCAGGCGTACATCAACAACGGTAACACATTGTGTAAACTTGGTTTGTTTTCTTGTTCGTTCAACTGTTAACTCACTAATCCGTAAATATTGCTCTACATCATTCAACCACATAATTGGAAATCTTATAATCAAATTACAATTCGTACATTCTTTTTTGTTTTCTTTGTATTACCATTCGTTAAATTCAACATAAAAATATCACATTTGCATAGTGCAAAATACCTAAATGTGAAAAAACTTTCTTTCAATGTAATTGAATGTTATTATTCTTTTATTCATGAATTTTTATTAAAGTACCACAATTTATGTTGTTTATTATTTAACCAAATGCTGATGTAAAAATAAAATTTTAATTATAACCAAATCTTACAACATACATTTCCAAGTTGTAATGGTTTTACTGCAGGTAAGTAAGAAGGAAAGAATTTACCAGTTTTATTTCTTATTCCATATAGTTTTTAAAGCATCGTAAAAACAAAAAATAATTTGAAATAGGGGAATAATGGACCTTTTTAACATCTCGATTTAGCTTTCACGTAACAATAACAAATAATTGAGATTAAGTGTTACATCTATTTCCATTCAAGTCAATGTTTGAACTCAAAACCTGATAAAGTTATAAATTATACATATCTATGACTTAATAACTGGTATAAAGCAACAAATTAAAAATACGATTCGTCATTTTTCGTTATGCCTCCGAAAGTTACGCAATGTCTTGCCATGTTCCACAATGGGTATTGCATTTTACTTTTAATTCAAATTTTTGCGGGATAATTTTAAAACTCTCCCTGTCGACAAAAAAAGTAAAAAAAATTGTAGGTACAATAGGCTTTGAGATTACGCTAATTCTTTCACACAAGACATCGATATATTGGTGAACTGAAAAATAGTATTTCAATTAATTCGAGCTACAATATTAACGGGCAAGATAGGTTACAAAGATAAATTTTAAATTATATGATGTAAAGAGTCCTTCTTACATGAAGCTTAGGTACGGATTTTATTCAACAAGGTGAATGCTATGAATAACTTTTCAAACGTTAGTTAGTGGAAAATTACTAACAAGAAACAATATTCTGTATACGTACTATTACATTATAGCTAGCCTACAACATATACAATAATATTGTTAGTTACAGTACTGGATTATGTATTAATAGTATTTAAATTTAAGCAAACAACAAAAACACTATCTAATAACTGTAGCTTAAGACGAGGTTTTAGTGTGACATGTGTAATAATTTTAGAGGGATTTATTCATAACATAAATTTTAATATATAAAATAAAGAATATGAAATCCATTCAATGTTATACATATATCTAATAAATATTATATTTTCATCGACAAGCTATAGCTTGCACAACCACGTGATTATTCTAGGTCCAAATTTAACTTTTAAAAGAGATAAATAAGAAATCAGCTTTTTTCCTTAAAGAACAATAATCGTTATCTCACTATAAAGTCTTAGTAATTTTTAAACATTAAAAAATATTATAATTCAAAATTATTAACTTTATAACGACTTACAAAAAAATTCTCACAATACAAAATAAATAATACAAGGAATGTAAAAAATAAGTATCTTCCTGTACAAATAAAAATAAGTTCGGTGAAAAATGTTGTGCTAATCACATGATAATTATTTGAAAACGATAATAAAATGCAAATAATTTAATAATTTATTGACTATTCTAAATTAAATTTTTTGATTTTTAAACTACAATCTTCAACAAGAATATGCCGTATCAAAGTATAAAATAGAAAGTACTTCAAAGGTTTACATAATTTAGAAATGGTAAACTAAAACTAAATATTAAATGATCTTTAAATATAATTTACTAATTTAAATGTTTACATATAAACTTCAGAAGATGGGAGGGCTAGGAATAGTGTCGAAGAAGTGCTTGTATTGTTTAGTTAAAAGCAAACAAAAAGATGTTTCTCGCAGCTCCTATAAATATATCAGGTGGCACACATATACGATGTGCTCAAGTAGAGAATTATGTTTTATGTTTCAAGTGTATTTCTCTATCCAATCTATTGTAAACATAATATAAAAAGTATTTCCTAACTTCAAATAAATTATTATACATAACAAAATCAAGGAACTACTATTTAATGATTATTTGTGAAGTTGTGTCTGCAATAAAGGAATTTTAACGTTAAATTGTTCTCATTGAATATCAAATATTTAGTTTATACAGTATAAGAAAGCTCTTTGATACATTGTATTGGAAATTTAAATTGAATACTTGTTTATGTTTGAAGTTTAGATTGAATCGTAATTGTTTTTGCGTCCCTTTGCACAACAAAAGTTACTTTTAGAATACGAGATAAATAATACAATATTAATTTCGTACAAGCCGCAGTCGAATTGTTTGCTAGCATTTATATAGAATGATACAACAGTCAAATATATAATGTTAAAATATATCTTAACGAAATTTGAATATATATATATATATATATATATATATATATATATATATATATATATATATATATATATATATAGTTGTATTTGAATAAAGAAAATTCCACTATAAAATAAGTGGTCTATTAGACATATTGATATTCAGTAATATTGAAGCCTCAAGTTAAATACCATGAGGATACCATGCAATACGGGAATACGAGTATGTGCATAATTTCTCAACACAATTCTACTTTATCGTTTTATGAATAATTAATTAATCATGTCCTTAATAATCCTGTGTAGAAATAATAAGAATAGTAATTATTTTTTTAAACTTTTTGTCACAGAAATCATTCCGTAAACAAGTATAAAATTAATATTTCAATGATATTCCCAAGTTAAAAAAAACTTTATTGTATACACATCCATAGTTTATTTCTTTCGTGACCTTTATCAGAATATTGTTTGGTTGTTCATGAGCAGAATATGGATTTATTACTGTCACTTGACGGACGGAAAAATGTGTTACTGTCTTCTGTCTCTCTACCCGTTTCTCAGTCTGTCCACAATATATCTCAAGGAAGAGTTTACCTATAAAGTCTATACATCCATATGATATTTTCATGTCATCTGTCTGTCTATCCGTCTCTCAGTCTGCCCACAATATATCTCAAGGAAGAGTTTACCTATAAAGTCTATACATCCATATGATATTTTCATGTCTTCTGTCTCTCTATCCGTTTCTCAGTCTGTCCACATTATATCTCAAGGAAGAGTTTACCTATAAAGTCTATACATCCATATGATATTTTCATGTCTTCTGTCTGTCTATCCGTCTCTCAGTCTGCCCACAATATATCTCAAGGAAGAGTTTACCTATAAAGTCTATACATCCATATGATATTTTCATGTCTTCTGTCTCTCTATCCGTCTCTCAGTCTGTCCACAATATATCTCAAGGAAGAGTTTACCTATAAAGTCTATACATCCATATGATATTTTCATGTCTTCTGTCTCTCTATCCGTCTCTCAGTCTGTCCACAATATATCTCAAGGAAGAGTTTACCTATAAAGTCTATACATCCATATGATATTTTCATGTCTTCTGTCTCTCTATCCGTCTCTCAGTCTGTCCACAATATATCTGAAGGAAGAGTTTACCTATAAAGTCTACACATCCATATGATATTTTCATGTCTTCTGTCTGTCCTATCCGTCTCTCAGTCTGTCCACAATATATCTCAAGGAAGAGTTTACCTATAAAGTTTATACATCCATATGATATTTTCATGTCTTCTGTTTCTCTATCCGTCTCTCAGTCTGTCCACAATATATCTCAAGGAAGAGTTTACCTATAAAGTTTATACATCCATATGATATTTTCATGTCTTCTGTCTGTCTATCCGTCTCTCAGTCTGTCCACAATATATCTCAAGGAAGAGTTTACCTATAAAGTCTATACATCCATATGATATTTTCATGTCTTCTGTCTGTCTATCCGTCTCTCAGTCTGTCCACAATATATCTCAAGGAAGAGTTTACCTATAAAGTTTATATACATCCATATGATATTTTCATGTCTTCTGTCTGTCTATCCGTCTCTCAGTCTGTCCACAATATATCTCAAGGAAGAGTATACCTATAAAGTCTATACATCCATATGATATTTTCATGTCTTCTGTCTCTCTATCCGTCTCTCAGTCTGTCCACAATATATCTCAAGGAAGAGTTTACCTATAAAGTGTATACATCCATATGATATTTTCATGTCTTCTGTCTGTCTATCCGTCTCTCAGTCTGTCCACAATATTTCTCAAGGAAGAGTTTACCTATAAAGTTTATACATCCATATGATATTTTCATGTCTTCTGTCTGTCTATCCGTCTCTCAGTCTGTCCACAATATATCTCAACGAAGAGTTTACCTATAAAGTCTATACATCCATATGATATTTTCATGTAACTTAGTAACACATGTAGCTAAGAGCTTTAAATTTTTTCGTGTAATCTCACTCATGCCTGTTCTACGACATTTTACCCCCACCACTTTTTGAATACATTTACATAAATAAACCTTATAATTATAGAAACTTTTCATTAAGATCTAAATCGCATTAAATTATTTAAATTCAACACTGAAATCTTCTAAATAAAATTCATACAATACATTTTCCAATGTAAGTTGTTGTTCTTAAGTAATCGGAATAAACTATAAAACATTGAATTAAGATCACTGTAAAAACTTAAACGGTCGTGTTTCGACCTAACCCCTATATAAAATTTTAATTTTTTTAAAATGGACTTATAAATGCCAGTAAAGCACATTACTTCTAAAAACATTATAGAAGCTCATTAACGCATTATAGTACTTCTAAAAACGAAAATCCATGTTATACTTAAATAGTTATCAGTAGATTATTTATGTATGTAGCCACAAAACTTTTGTACAGTGTATTTTAAATTGGGAACGAGCTTTGTTTATTTATATATGTGTATATATATAATATATATATATATAATATATAATATATATATATATAATATATATTATATATATATATATATATATATATATATATATATATATATATATATATATATATAATATATATTATATATACAGGGTGTTCTGAAAAAAGGTGCCCATAAGTCAGGGGCGTGATTCCTCACATCAAAATAGAAATAAAGGTCTAATTAACATAGGTCCGAAAATGCTTAGTTACCAAGTTATACAGGGTGAAAGATTTCATCTGAATTTCAGTTCCCCCTGCTGCAACGAAGCCCTACGGGTATTTGTTGGCTGTTAATTAAGATGTACAATTTAGCGTAATTTTATGTAAAAATGAACTGAAAAATTGAATAAAAACCGTTTTCAGACCTGTAGCTACAGTAATTTTTAAGATATGTGACGAAATACGCGAAACTTGGTCCCGAAAAACAAGTAAGTTACATTTAGGTTTGAAGCAGATTTACTATGTTAAATGTACAATAAACACAAAATATTTTTTTCACGGTACTTGTAGAAAATTTAATTTCGAAGAGAAAGATGTAAAATAAGTCTATAATAGACAAACGCAAACTTTAAAAAATAATCCTTAATTACATACAAAACGCATGAAAAATAGACAAAATCTGTTAAGCTCTCTACAAATGTAATATTGAAATTAAAACAGCTGTTTTATTAAAATATTTGATTTGAGAAACAAAATAATTTCTATTTACAACATATGTTTTAACAATGTAACATTGTTTATAATAATTTAAATAAACATTACAAGCAGCTATTTTTTCCATTGCTCATTAAAGTGCGTGTGTTGATCTGTACTTTAATACAAGTTAGTGCGAGTGCCGTTGAAGTTTAATTTTTGATAGCTAATAATATCTTATTCATCATGGCAGGTAATATGAATATTATGTACACTAATGGTGAAATGGCAGACATGCATTTAATGTACGGTCTTGCACATTGCAACAGTCGTCAGGCTAGACGTCTCTATCAGGAACATTTTCCTCATAGCGACAGTTACCGACTCATAAAATGTTTTCTTCCATTCATAGAAGGCTAAGCGAGACGGGAACCTTTAAATCTGGAAAAGTTGGTAGATCAGGACGGCCACGTACAACGTGTACAGCTGAATTGGAGGAGGGCGTGTTGGACGAAATAGAGAATCATCCTGGAAGAAGTACTAGAGAAACTAGCCTTGGATTTCGGTGTTAGTAATTCAATTGTCTGGAAGATTTTACACGAGCAGCAGTTGCATTCTTATCACTATCAAAGGGTCGAGGCTCTTTTGCCTCGAGATTACTTTCCTCGTGTTCAGCTATGCCAATGGCTTATCCAAAGGTGCAGAAATCCACATTTTTTAAATTACATTATCTTTACTGATGAAGCAAAATTTTCAAGAATGGCTATTCTTAACACCCACAATACTCACATGTGGGCAATTGAAAATCCACGTGCTATTTCAGAGAACCGTCACCAATATCAGTTTTCTATAAACGTTTTCTATTTACATTTCTTGACGACTAATCTGAATGAGTTACTCGAAGATGTGTGCCACTATACACACGCAACAACATGTGGTTCATGCAGGATGGAGCTCCAGCTCATTTACACATTACAAGTAAGAGAATTTTTAAATTAAGCATATCCAAACAGATGGATTGGTCGAGGAGCCCCAGTAGCATGGCCTGCAAGGTCACCTGACCACAATCCTCTAGACTTTTTCTTATGGGGACATTTAAAGACGCTTGTCTACGACTCGCCTGTGGATACCATAGAAGAGTTGCGAATAAGGATTGTTAACGGGATTCAAAGGATACGTGAGACACCTGGGATCTTCGAAAGAGTTCGGCAGTCTATGAGAAGACGGCTGGATGCTTGTATTTTGAATGAGGGGAAACATTTTGAACATCTACTGTGACGTGGTTAGTTTTTTAGGACAAGTGTAACTTTTTTGTTGAATGATAATTCAGATAACTTTTTTATGTATGATAATGTATGATTGTTAAAAATATTTACTTGATAAAAAATAATAGTAACTCATTAATTTGTTTTAATAAAACAGCTGTTTTAATATCAATATTACATTTGTAGAGAGCTTAACAGATTTTGTCTATTTTTCATGCGTTTTGTATGTAATTAAGGATTATTTTTTTAAAGTTTTGCGTTTGTCTATTATAGACTTATTTTACATCTTTCTCTTCGAAATTAAATTTTCTACAAGTACCGTGAAAAAATATTTTGTGTTTATTGTACATTTAACATAGTAAAATCTGCTTCAAAACCTAAATGTAACTTGTTTTTCGGGACCAAGTTTCGCGTATTTCGTCACATATCTTAAAAATTACTGTAGCTACAGGTCTGAAAACGGTTTTATTCAATTTTTTCAGTTCATTTTACATAAATTACGCTAAATTGTACATCTTAATTAACAGCCAACAAATACCCGTAGGGCTTCGTTGCAGCAGGGGAACTGAAATTCAGGACGAAATCTTTCACCCTGTATAACTTGGTAACTAAGCATTTTCGGACCTATGTTAATTAGACCTTTATTTCTTATTTTGATGTGAGGAATCACGCCCTGACTTATGGGCACCTTTTTTCAGAACACCCTGTATATATATATATATATATATATATATATATTAAAAACGTATGTTTAACAGTGGCCATATAAAATTCAATAATTAATTTACTAACTAAAGTTCCTGCAAACATAGCTTAACTATTCTATATGAGATCCACAAGTACATTTATGGATTTTCCTAAATTTATTTATAATTTTGTTTTTTTTTAACATGTATTCTTTGACATTTGTATTACTTTTTATGAGAAACAGAGGTTGAGGAAATAAATAAAATATATCCTAGTTCGTTTGGCAAGGAACACATGTCACGTTACTTGTATCTCAAAGATACTTTAATAGCCTTAGGGATCTTGTTATCCCCACAGCACAGATGGATTCTTTATCAGTAACGTGATAAATAAAACTGTCAGTGAGGTTTTCATCAAGTACTCTTTAATCTAGTTCTTCTTTTTACCAGTATCAATTTTATGTTATGTACATTTTATATATAACAGTATTATTACATAATATTATATAACAATTCTTGATTTCTTACTACCGTAAAACATGTTATTGCCCAATTTAAGTTTATTTACCATAATAAAACTTTATATTACATATTGTGAAGAATTACAGTTCTAAATCTTTTGATTATATTACATGAAAACACTTATTCAAAGGTTTCAAGTGCTTTGGGCTTAGTAGTAGTTCATTAGAATGAAAGACATTTTGACGGAATGGATTCCAATGGAAAAAACTTGATAAAGCCAAATGCCCACTAGACATGTCGTCCATACTTGAAACCCGCACTTGGCCGTAATATTCTGCTTCCGCTGCTGTTAGTACTGAGCACCGTTTAATTTCTTCCCTCTATTTTGACTGAACTCTAAAATGTTTTCACTTTGATATTTTCAGACCTCAGGTAATCTAACTTATTTAGTACCACTATATTATTTTGTAATAATCCTATTATTAACTAGTTACTTAAAATATATATATATATATATATATATATATATATATATATATATATATATATATATATATATATATAGGTATATTCAGTGTTGAATTTAAATAATTTAATGCGTTTTAGATCTTAATGAAAAGTTTCTATAATAATAAGGTTTTTTTATGTAAATGTATTCAAAAAGTAGTGGGGGTAAAATGTCGTAGAACAGGCACAAGTGAGATTACACGAAAAAAATTTAAAGCTCTTAGCTACATGTGTTACTAAGTTACATGAAAATATCATATGGATGTATTAGACTTTATAGGTAAACTCTTCCTTGAGATATATTGTGGACAGACTGAGAGACGGATAGACAGACAGAAGACATGAAAATATCATATGGATGTATAGACTTTATAGGTAAACTCTTCCTTGAGATATATTGTGGACAGACTGAGAGACGGATAGACAGACAGAAGAAATGAAAATATCATATGGATGTATAGACTTTATAGGTAACCTCTTCCTTGAGATATATTGTGGACAGACTGAGAGACGGATAGACAGACAGAAGACATGAAAATATCATATGGATGTATAGACTTTATAGGTAAACTCTTCCTTGAGATATATTGTGGACAGACTGACAGACGGATAGAGAGACAGAAGACATGAAAATATCATATGGATGTATAGACTTTATAGGTAAACTCTTCCTTGAGATATATTGTGGACAGACTGAGAGACGGATAGACAGACAGAAGAAATGAAAATATCATATGGATGTATAGACTTTATAGGTAACCTCTTCCTTGAGATATATTGTGGACAGACTGAGAGACGGATAGAGAGACAGAAGACATGAAAATATCATATGGATGTATAGACTTTATAGGTAAACTCTCTTCCTTGAGATATATTGTGGACAGACTGACAGACGGATAGAGAGACAGAAGACATGAAAATATCATATGGATGTATAAACTTTATAGGTAAACTCTTCCTTGAGATATATTGTGGACAGACTGAGAGACGGATAGAGAGACAGAAGACATGAAAATATCATATGGATGTATAGACTTTATAGGTAAACTCTTCCTTGAGATATATTGTGGACAGACTGAGAGACGGATAGAGAGACAGAAGACATGAAAATATCATATGGATGTATAGACTTTATAGGTAAACTCTTCCTTGAGATATATTGTGGACAGACTGAGAGACGGATAGAGAGACAGAAGACATGAAAATATCATATGGATGTATAGACTTTATAGGTAAACTCTTCCTTGAGATATATTGTGGGCAGACTGAGAGACGGATAGACAGACAGAAGACATGAAAATATCATATGGATGTATAGACTTTATAGGTAAACTCTTCCTTGAGATATATTGTGGACAGACTGAGAAACGGATAGAGAGACAGAAGACATGAAAATATCATATGGATGTATAGACTTTATAGGTAAACTCTTCCTTGAGATATATTGTGGGCAGACTGAGAGACGGATAGACAGACAGATGACATGAAAATATCATATGGATGTATAGACTTTATAGGTAAACTCTTCCTTGAGATATATTGTGGACAGACTGAGAAACGGATAGAGAGACAGAAGACAGTAACACATTTTTCCGTCCGTCAAGTGACAGGAATAAATCCATATTCTGCTCATGAACAACCAAACAATATTCTGATAAAGGTCACGAAAGAAATAAACTATGGATGTATATACAATAAAGTTTTTTTTTAACTTGGGAATATCATTGAAATATTAATTTTATACTTGTTTACGGAATGATTTCTGTGACAAAAAGTTTAAAAAAATAATTACTATTCTTATTATTTCTACACAGGATTATTAAGGACATGATTAATTAATTATTCATAAAACGATAAAGTAGAATTGTGTTGAGAAATTATGCACATACTCGTATTCCCGTATTGCATGGTATCCTCATGGTATTTAACTTGAGGCTTCAATATTACTGAATATCAATATGTCTAATAGACCACTTATTTTATAGCGGAATTTTCTTTATTCAAATACAACTATATATATATATATATATATATATATATATATATATATATATAAGTAGATAATAATATGGGGTTCCTGGCGCACTTTCGGAGCCGACCGAAAAGCAATGTAAAATACTGTTCAATGTACCATAAAGGAAGCTGAGAAATAACACAGCAAATCTCAATGAAAAATTAACCGAATCTACAGTCGTTCGTCTCCAAAAGCGATCGGTACATTACTATCTACTCTGAGGAATGAAAAATTAACCAAATCTATAGCTGTTTGCTTCTACTTTCTTAAGCTGTGCTTTGTAAAATGTTGTCAAATCTGCTACGAATAAAGGATTTATCTTAATAAAATTTAATCAATTTAAAACATTTTTACTAAAAACATACTGTACTTTAATAAAAAACTTTTCTACTAAATAAACAACATGAACTCACCAAGCTCTCTTCAGTTTCTAGCATTTCAAAAACTTACAAAGAAAGACAATTTTAACGAGTTCAACGAATTACCAGAACATTTTAAAGAACAGTTGATACTTTCCTTAAATGATACAGAATTCAAAGAACTTGTAAAGTCTTTTGCAGAAAAAACGTCTAATGGAGTGTTTTACTATCGGCAAAAAACTAAAAAAGTAAGGGATTACATATTTAATATAATTACGAAAGATATTGAAAAGAAAGTAAAAAATAAACAAACAGAGAGTTTTCATCGTTTTTTTATGAAATTTTTCCCATATTATACGTTCTTTCAAGATAATCAAGACTTAATTGATGAATTTCTTAGGAATTTTTGTGAGTATCAAGATTTATCAACACAATTCATTAAAGAGCATTATAGAATTTTTCTTATAGAATATAGCCACATTTTGTGTGAAACAAAAGGTATTACTGTAGATAATATTCCATGTGATTCCTATGAAGAAAGACACCAACTATGGTTATCAAAACAGTACTATGACGTGGGGAGGGACTGCAAGTTTTAGAGTTAAGACTTTATTCTACAAAGTTAATTGTTATAATTTCTTTATCTTTTATAGTCTTCTTTCCAGTAACAATCAAGTGTAATTTTTCATTTTTGTTTAATTCTTTAATCTTTTTTTCATCCAAAACAGTCAAAAATCTGTTCGGCAAGTGTACTTTACAATCTTCCAACTCGGCAATTATTGTAAACCCGAATTTATCTTTCATTTTCTCCAAATTCAAGATTCTATGTTTCTTCCTTTCTTCCAATTCATTTAACTTCTTATACTCTTTAAACTTACATTCTCCAATATCATTTAACTCCTTCAAGAACTCCATTTAAATAGAAAAAAATTTAAAGACGGAAAAAATGAAATTCGCTAACCTTCACTCGAGAAGTCGGGGAGAATGTGAGTAAAACCGCATTCTTTTCAAGAGGTTCTTCGTTTAATTTCTCCAAATGTACTATAAAATCATCGAGGATTTCTGGTTCAAAATCATAAACAAATTCAACATCCAGATAATGAAAAAATACAGGTAATATCTTTTCATAATAAACGTGTGTATCGATACCTACAAACCTAATGTATTCTTTGAAAAGGAAAATAATTTTGTCAATGGTTCCAAGAGATAAGTAAAAATTTTTATTCTGTTTTCTAAATTCTGTAACAAATTTTGTTTGCTTCTTGTCTCCATATTGCAATTTTGTAAGCAGGTTATTCAAATGTGTTAATTTATTTCGAAATTTCTTAGGTTTAGGTCTTTCTAACAAAATTAAATTACAACCTCTACAAACTAAATATCTTTTATCGATAATTTCTCCTCTATTAGAACACTTGTAACAGTTGGCATTATACTCTTCCATTTAAACAAAAAGATTTTTTTATAAATGGAGATTATGGAACTAAGTCTGCCGAGATATAAATTTTTCAGCGCAAATGTTTGTGTTTACATTTCTACAACAGAGATAAATAGAAATAATTTCATTCTATTGTACAACTATTTAGGATATTATGTGTACGATTATAAAGATTATTACGGGAGAAATCGGGATTTTTCAGTGGCGAAAGAGTATATTTTTGAAATATTAGAAGGAATGAAAGAGAATAATATGAACATCATCAATTATTGTAAAAGACAAAATGAATGATTGTGTCTTTGGTGTAGTGTTGTTAGTGTGCGTGTTTGCGCTATGGGGAATCACATCACATTCAACTTCTACGGTGTCTATTGTTTAGAGACTTGGCCCTGCACTGCTACTGTCCAACCAAGTTAATGGCTAGGAGCTGTAATTCGGGTCTTAGACTCTGGAATTTTTTTGTTCCCAAGTCTCATTTTTCTTTGGTAACTACTGTGTAGAAGTTGATGGAGAGATACAATTAGGGAATTTGTGTCGGGTGTTTTGTAAGTGTAATGTTGTATTAATGAATGATGTGAATGATGAATGTAATGAACGAATTAAGGAAGAGAAGGAATTAAGGAATGAAGTGGAAAGGTGAGGAAGCAAATGGCGCGCCAACCACAGTTGTCATTACTCGGCTTGTTCTATAGTCATTACACTATGGCCACTCGTGTAAAGACTTGTCCCCAACCACTGAACGACAACCATGTCTTCCTCAATAAAAAGCGCGCCTGAAGCTCTGGGATTTGAACCCAGAACCTCAGGCTTTGAAGGCAAGCGTCTTACCAACTGAGCTACGGAGAGTCTCGAAAGTTATAAGCTATATCTCTGCTATATAAGTTGTTCAATTAGGAGTGCTAGTTTACAAATTTATTAATAATTTTGTATTTCAAAAACCACTCAACCGATTTTAATGAAATTTGGTACACATATAGTAAATACTTAACTCTTTCGACTTAACTTATGCATAAGGGTGAAATCATCCCCTATTTCTTAATATTCATAAAAAAATTAAAAAAAATTATCAGAAAAATCTGAAACTTCAAAAACAAGCGAGTTCAACTTAAAATTTCATGAAAATAACAAAATTTTCAAAAACTACCCCAATCATCCCTTATCTTAAAACTCTTATATCTCGAGAACTATTGGAGCTTTTTTGCTGAAATTTGGTATATAGGATCAGTAAATATTAAAGTATTTTTTAAAATCATAACTTCCGGTCCAACCCTTAAGATGACCTTGGAATAGTTTTTTGTTAATATCATCCCCATTTTTTAAGATATTCTTTTGAAATTAAAAATGAATACTTATATCAATGTCTTTAACAATTCTGTAAAGTTTTAAAATTATCCGATGAATAATAGTGAAAATAACGTGATTTTTACTGAATTTCTCTAATATCGTTCTTAATCACATCATAGGCTAAAAATTTCTCAGAGACAACAACAACATAACAAATCGCGTTTGTAACAGCTTTTTGAAAAATCCATATTGATAATTATATCGTTCTTTGAACCAGAAATATTTGTCAAACTCTTTGTTGTATCAATGACATAAATAGGTCTATTCGCTAAAAATTCTTTAGGATTGTAATACATTTCCTTATTATTACAGTAAACTTTCTTAAAATCTTGATACATCTGATACATGATTCTGAAAAGACCTCCTGAAAATGTTTAAATTTTGTAATTCATCTGGATAATAAGAACCGTTCAATTTTACTCTGATATTTTTTACATCCAAACTATCAAACTTTGAAGGATTTTTTTCTTGATTATTCTGTCTATCTGTTTGAAAACCTATAATAACGAACTTGGGATTGAAGATATTTCTATAAATGTTTGTAATATCGAACGAATAAGTTGTTCCGGAAATACCTTTTTGTTCAATACATTGCCAATCTAGAAAATTAAACATAATGTTTTGACTTTTTGTAATTTCATCAATCAACCTTATTTTACTCGTGATTTTATAATCAATCATTGGAACTCTAATAAAAAAATCTGTAATTGTTATTTTTCCATCAACAGGCATAACATTTCCAGTTGCAGTCTTCAGAATCACATCATCGTCTTCTGCTCTTATAAAACTTAGATAAAATCCTCCTTTATAGATCGGAATAGTAACATTTTCAAAAAATCCTAATCCAAAATGAGATAAATTTCCAGCTGCTTCAAAAACACCAAATTTAAAATCTGATTCAAAGCCATTAGAAGTTTGAGAAATAACATCACTTTTTGAATACGAAATAGTTCCTTTAATTGTGCTTAATTGGCCACAGTTTTCGACTTCTTCTATCAATTTATTGTGTTTTCTTACTTCAATCTTAGAAAATAAAAACGGTATAAAATTATCGATTAATCTAACATTATCAGTTCCAAGATATGCTTGACCATCTTGTTTTGTTAAAGTTCCAGAAATATAAAACTGGAAGTTAGACGAGCAAAAGTTATCTCCAAAATCAATATTAAACTCAGTTCTTTTATTCGGTTCATTCAAATGTTGTTTACTAATTGGATAGAAATTTTTAAACTCCGCCCTTTCAATATCACTAGCATATTTTCTGTAGTCCGCCATTTAATAAGAGAAAATTTAGAAATTTTAAACATCGTGTATCATTTTTTCATCGATCTAATGTACGTTTTTATAAGAAAAGATATAAATTTTAGTAAAATAATTAAAAAGATTAGAGTCATTTTTAATGATCTACTTCGTCATATTCAGGATTCTCTTCCTTAAATTTTGCGATCTCGGTCACATATTTCAATAAAATTTGCACAGGATAGTAACCGCTATCTATAATATTGTTCCAATCAACTGTATCTTTATTTTCATCCAAAAACTTTATACTCAAGTGTTGATAGAGACAAAGAACAGACATATGATCTTTTAATTGATAATGTATATTTTCTTGAATGAACTCTGGGGACAGAGTTTGATATTTAGCAATGTTATACCAATTCAATTTGTTTACGTATAATCTCATCATATCTTCGGATAATTCATATTTTTGAGAAATGTCATCCCAATGTTCTTTTTTCAAATCTCTTTCGTGTTGCATTATAAAAAGATCGAAAGCACTGTAATGTCCCGCCATCTCTATTTATTAAGAAAAAATTTCAAAATCAAGTTTTTATAAATTGGCTCTTTTTTGAGTTACATTCAGCACATTTTCCCGAAATTCTTTTAACTCCGTTAATTTATGCATAGTATTTTATATCGTTTGTGGCAGTTTTCTCTTTACATCTCACACAATATATGAGCGCCATTTATATAAGGAAAATTAGTCATCGTAACCACCTACTCCATTAAATCTGTTGTCGATGTTTTCAAAAGTTTTATCGACATCTTCTTTAAATTTATTAAAGTTTTCTTCTAGTTTATTTACTTTATCGAGATATAAAGAGTATCGATCATCTATACTTTTAAGTAATTCATTATTATGTGTTATTTGCTCATTTAAACGTGTACCAAAATCTTCAAAAAAGTTTATTTTCTCATTGAAATGTGTATCAAAATCTTCCAGAATTTTGTTAATTACTTCACCAACTAATACATTAACACTATTTTTATATGTATTAAAGTTTTCTTCTAGTTTATTTACTTTATCAAGTAATTCACCAACATCGTCTACTGATCTTCTATTTCTGGCTTCTAACTTGTCATAGACTTCTGTTGTAAAATCTTTAACATGCTGTTTATGATTCTCATAATTTTGTTTTAGTTCATTAAACATTTTAATAGGATCTTCTAATTGAATCATTACAACAACATCAAATGGATTAATTCCTTTACTAACACCGCTAATTCTTTTTCCTTTAAAATCTAAGGCATTTTTAACATTCGGATCATGTAAATCAACAATATCGATGTTTTCTGATAATTTTAGAGGTTTCAAAATTTGTTCTTTAACAACAACATCATGTTTGTCAATACCAGGTCGAACACCGACAATTCTTTTCTTATTAGCCAAACTAACATAATTCTTTTCAACTTTGATCGCTTCAGTAATTTCATCAGCTTTTTCGATATGAGACATTAAATTGGTAAATAATTTTTTTTACACCATCATCAACTTCTTTTTCCAATGTTTTTATTTTATCAGCAACTTCATTTGAACTCATGAAATTTGCAAGTTTGTTATCATATTCTGCTTTAAAATCTTCAATCTCGACAGCAAACATATCTGAATCTGGAAGGTTTTGTAATACATTTTCTAACTTGTTATCAAACTCATTTCTCAAACTATCAAAATTCAAACTATTATCTACATTTTGAATAATTTGTGTTCCAAATACGTCAAAAATATTTTGTGAATCCATATTTATTAAGCAATAATTTGTTAACAACTTCTTTAAAATCTTTACCAGTACTCAGTTCATTCAAAACAAAAACACATAAATGACCACAAATTGGGGGATCTTTATAGTCTTGAATTTGAGAATCGTTATAATAAACGTTTGATTTTTTTAAATATTGGATCAATTCTTTCGGTGGTTTGTCCTCAATTCTTCCATACGAATCAAAATAATATGCATTCTTATCATTTTTATAATAACAAATCCAATGTGTTCCACTTCCCATAATCGAGTCTAAATTCACAATTCCACATTCAAATTTCTTAACTTTTTCAGGTAATGTATCTCTCATGAAGATTCCTCTAAAATGTTTAATATTTTTGCAGATTTCTTCCAATTCCCCGAATGTTAAAGGTTTAAATTTTTTTTTCAATGTTTGATTTCACGTAATTCAAAGTTTTTTCATCTAATCCAGATCCTGTAACATCTTCCAACTCTTTATCTAACCAATTTAAAATGTTTCGAACAATAGGAATCACATCCTTTTTAACGATTGGAGCAGCTTTACGAACATAAGGAACAACATTTTTAACAACTGGAATATTTTCTCCAAAATCTAATAAATCTTTCAAAAGTCCACCATTTTTAAGTTCTTTCAACTGATTATAAGAAAATTCTATTCTGGTTCCTTTATTGTTTTTCTTATGTTTTTCGAGTTTATTGTATTGTCTATTTGTTAAAAATATCTTATCTTCGCCATTTTTTAGTTGATCTATTTTAAATTGAATACTAACGGGTATTTTCTTCTTAAAAGCGGATTTTATTTTTTCTTTCTGATTTTTGCTGAAGTTTACGTTCACCTC
The DNA here is from genome assembly GCF_021130785.1 of Homalodisca vitripennis. Classification (NCBI taxonomy): domain Eukaryota; kingdom Metazoa; phylum Arthropoda; class Insecta; order Hemiptera; family Cicadellidae; genus Homalodisca; species Homalodisca vitripennis. The sequence goes on from NW_025778212.1 coordinate 42,666, forward strand.
CATTTATATAGTTAAAATTTCAAGTTCTCTTCGATTCCCATTCCTAGTTTTCTCTTCAAAAACATTGCTCCAGCTGTTGGAAGCGCAACAAATCTTTCACCTAAACTAGCATCTTTTGATAAAAATCTATCCATTGCCTTATCTTGCAAAACTTTATCTGCGATATGTCTGGAATTTGTGTCTCTATGTTTTGCATAAAAAATATCGTGTTCCATAGCAGCTTGATCTAATTTATTTATACCAGGATCTCCTCTTTTTAGTCTTTTTTCGAGTTTTGTGCCAGGCCCCAGATACTGATAAGTTTGGTACGTGTAATTCAAAAGGTAAATTGTTGATAAAATTATTCAAAAGTCCACTACCCTCAATCATAGATGAACTTATTTGCCGGCAAAACTCGTTTTAAATATTTAATTCCATCAGGTTTTTCAATCATTTCATCAAGTTTGTTCGAAATAAAATCTTTAATCGCTTTCTTTTCGTTCAAAAAATTGTTGTTTCCAGCCTTTTCTTGAGCATAAATATAATTAATAATTCCATCGAGTTTTGTCAAATCGTCGATATATCTGTATTCAATCTTATTATCACTGTATTTTCTCACACCTGATCCTTCGATTCTTTTTTCCCAAATTGGTTTAATCAAATTGATATATTTTTTACCTTTACTTGACTTTGGTTTCTTAGTTGATGGATCATTATTTTTGTAAATTGAATTAGATTTCCTATAAAATTTCAGTATACTTTTTCAAGTCTTCTTCAGAATATAAACCGTCTTTTGGAACATCAGTGCCTGTTAATAATCTCCATAAACCTTGAGTTCCTTCATATGTTTTTTCATTAATAATGATATCATTATGCTCAAAATTCACGGGCAAATTTCCAATCATAAAACTTTTCTTTTTTCTGTCCCAATACAAACCAAATTTATCATCCTTTGCTCTAGGAAGAAATTTTTTACCAATTTCACCAATTATTATATCCGTTGTTCCAGGACTTATTGGTTCAACTATGGTAGAGTCTTCAATGATTCGAGGTCTAAATGGTGTTGAAGATGGTAATTTTGGCAATTCAAACTCAGATTCTGGTATCGAAATATCAGCAAATTGTCGTACAACTGGAACCAAATTCATCAAATTTTGATTATCGCTTAAAACATTTTCAATTTTGCCCTCAACATTTTTTATTGCAGATGTTACAGGTTGATTAATTTTTTGAATAAATTCTTGTTCTTTTTCATCAATTCGAATCTGTTCTTTAAATTCTTTGATTAATTTCTTTTCTATTTGATCAAGTTTTTTTGCTTCTTCTGAAGTTACGTTCGCCATTTATTTAGGAAAATTTTGAAACGTAAACGTGGAACGTGGAAACGTGAAACGTGAACGTGGAACGTGAAACACGAACGTGAAACACGAACGTGAAACGTAAACACGAACGTAAAACACGAACGTGAGACATGAACGTGAAACATGAACGTGAAACGTGAACGTGGAACGTGGAAACGTGAACACGAAACGAGAACACGAAACGTGGAACGTAAAACGTGAACGTGAAACTTAAAACGTGAACGTGGAACGTAAAAACGAGAACACGAAACGTAAACGTGAACGTAAAAACATGAAAACAACTAGGTTATCACACGTTTATATTGGAAAATTTATTCAAATATTTGCCATTTTTAGGCTTCAAAGTTAGATTAATAGTTAAAAATCCGTAGTCTTCCTTCCAAATTTTATCACATAATTCATTAAAGTGGTTAAAACTCATATCAGATCCCACATAATTGTTATAAATCTTTCTCGAATAGTGATCATCTTGCTTAAAAAACACACAACATATTCAAATTATTTCTAATAACTTGTTTATCAACCTTTGAAAAGCATTGGGAAAGATAGATACAAGATATGTTTTTGTGACGGGACATTACGAAATATTCCTTAATAACGTCTTGATTTTCTAAAATACAATCATCAAAAACGATTAACGAATTGGGTTTACATTCGTTTAACGGAACTATGTCCTCAGAAGCATTATAAAAATGTGATATTTTCTTACTTAAGTTTTTCTCAATATTTTCAAATCTTTCTTGTAATTTTTTGTATGCGTCTTGTTCTAAAGATTTACTAAAAACATACAAATTGGAATAAGGAATCAACCTATTGTAGATAAAATTCAATAATAAAGTTGTTTTTCCACATCCACTTGAACCAACAATTAACAATCTGATTGGTTGATCTTTCTTATTTTCTTCAAACGTTTGAAGTTTTATCTGATCTTTTTGCTTTAAAAATTTCTCCATTTAAATAGAAGATTTTTCATCTTGAAGCAACGCTTGCGAAAATGAAGCTGTTCAAGTTGACTTCAGAAAGCTCTAAATTAGTTTTAAACTTGGAACATCCTATACACTTAGAGGAAGAATCAAATTATTTTATCGGTTTTAAGCGGTTTTTATTCTGACAATTTTGTAATAAATATTAGTGAAAGTTCTCCTTATTGTATAGGATTTAGTGAGAAGAACATAACAAAATATTATGGTTTAAACAAAGGATATTATACTTTCGATCAAATTAAAAATTCCCTTAAAAATTATCTGAAAACATTCAAACAATCAGATAAATCTTTAAACTTTGACGAAAACAAGTTTGAAATGCAAAAAAAATATCTCTCTAATAAAATTCAAATAAAATCACCAGTAAGAATAATGTTTTCAGCAATTATTGTAGATTTGTTAGGGTTTGTTAAAGAAACTATTGAGCCAAATCAGGTATATTTAGGAAATAAAACGCCAAAATTTAGACCGTTCGATGTAATTGAAGTGCACTGCAATCTCGTTGAACCTAGTTTTGAAAATCATATACCGAACATTTACACAAAGAATCTGAAATTTTGTACACTTTTTTTCCAAATGTTGCTTATGGATCAAAAATCAGTGAAAAACCGAATGAAATCGATTATATTCCAATTAGAAAAAATATTAAAAGAATTCAAAAAATCGTTCTAACTATACAAGACTCTGAGGGAAATTTATTAAATAATGAGAGTAAAACAACAATATATTTAAGATTGAAAAAGGAATAAAAATGAGTTGATGATGATGACAAAATTCAATATTTTTACTTAAAAAACAAGGGGCTATTCGAATGGCCCCTTAACAATCTTCATCCTGACCCTGTTTTTATCAATGAATCTGACCTTCATTCTCAAAATAAAAATTACTAGTTAAATTTCTTTTCTATCTAAATGGAGTCAGTTGTAGACCTACTCAATAATCAACTTAGATTTAAAAGCAAACATATCTTTACAATTGTTGACGAAAATAATGAATTTTGGTTTAAGGCTAAAGATGTTGCAGAAATATTGGAATTTAAAAATACGAGACAAGCTATCATAGATCATGTTAAAGAAAAATACAAAAAAAGCTTTGAAAACATAGATTCTGACAAGGGTATCGAATCGCGACTCTTACAAAAATTACATCCAGACACTATTTTCATCAATGAACCAGGCATATATTCTTTAATACTGAAATCTAAAATGAAAATAGCAGAAATGTTTCAAGATTGGGTTTTAGAAGAAGTTTTACCAAGTATTCGTAAATTTGGTGTGTACAAACTTGAAAACGAAAAATAAGCAGTTAAAAGATGAAATAAAACAGTTACAAATTAAAGATGAAATGAAATCCTTGAAAATAGAGAATCAAGAATTGCGAATGGAATTAATGAAGAGAGATATGATATGTAAAAATTTTGATAAGAAAAAGCACCATGTTTTTGTATTAATTAAGAAGAATCACATGTGGGAATGGCCTTATTATGTTATCAGAGCTCAGAAACGAGAAATACCAAACCGATTAAAACATCTAAAAATAAATTATCCTGAATTAGAGATTTTGTTCATTGATGACGAACCAAATTCTATCAATCTGTATAACCAAATGAAAGAATCTTTGAATATTTTATACAACGGAAATCATTTTACTACAAATATGGCAGAATCTCGACTGATTTATAGAATATCTAAATTACACGATGAAAATGTTTCTAAATTTTACTAAAAACTCTCGATTTATTATATTTTGTTTGTAAATGTTTAGCATAACTAGGTAACCATTGTAAAATCTTTTTTTCATATTCACAAGGCATTTCGTTTTTATAACTTTCGCTGAAAATTTTTTTAGCACAATCTTTGCAAAAAGCATCTTTTCTATCTTTACTATACTGCCAGTTATTAAATTCAGAAATATTTTTAATTTCTTTACAAAAGTAACACTTTTTCTCTTCTAAAGTTAATTTGTTCATTTTATCGTATAATTCCTTACAATAACAGTCTTTTCTATTCTCTTCTTGACACTTTGTACATTTCTTTTGAGACTCCATTTAAATAGAAAAAATTATTACACAATGAAAATGTTAAACTCTTAACTTATGATATTTGGTTTGTAAATGTTTTTGATAATTATTTAACCATTTTATAGTTCTTCCACATTCACATTGAGTATCTTCATAATATAATCTATGGTGATTCTTCTTTACACAATCTTTACAATATGAGTCTTTCTTATCTCTACTATAGTGATCACTATTAAACTCTGAAATTTTTTTAGTTTCTTTACATTTAAGACATTCTTTATCTTCCAAAGTTAATTTTTCTATTTTATCATATAATTCTTTATGATATTCCCTTTCACAATCTTTGCAATTATAATGCATTCCATCTTTCCTATTTTTATCTTTATAAAATTCATTTAAATCTTTAAATTCTTTGCACTTTGTACATTTCTTTTGATGCGCCATTTATATATAGAAAATTTATATTACAGTTTTGACTTCTTCAATTCATATTCATAAAACTTTCCGGTTATTTCTTCATTATTTAAATCTTTTATACTATAAGTTACAGGATCTGTGTTATTAATTTGATAAATCACAAAGATTTCTCTTGACCAATTGTTCTTATATTTGTTCGAAAATGTTTGTTTTTTACTAACAATTCTTACATGATCATTGACTTTAAATTTAGTTTTCGTGTGAATTTCTGGTGGAACATACTTAAAAACCGACTCTAATAACTCTTTTTCTGCATCTTTATCTACGTCTTTAGGCTTCATTTTGATTGTGCTATGAACAGTATCGTTATATTTCTTTACGATTTCTTGAAGAATATCGATCCATTTAAAGTTTTTATTAATCTCAAAAAGAACCTTCATTCTTTCATTTTGAGTTCTGTTATATCTCTCTACAATACTTGATTTCTCTTCGTTTTCAGTATGATAAATCTTAATGTTGTATTTCCTCAAAACATCGTTAAATTCTTTATTTTTAAACTCTAAACCCTTATCTGTATGAAGTAGGTTAGGAGGTTTGTGATTGATCCTTATGGCATCTTTTACTATATCTTCGAAAGCTTTTGAAATATCCTTGCCGTTTTTTCTTTTGATAGCTATTGACCAAGCATATTTTGAGAAAGTATCAATAACATTTAACATATACTTAAATCCATCATTTTGATCTGAATAGTTAGACATTATAACTAAATCTGCTGCCCATAAATCGTCAATTCCTAATGTTATAATTTTTCTCTTTTTAAACTTTTTTCGTACTGGTGCATGAATTTCTCGAGCTTCAATCTCTATCTCATCTTTAGTCTTCAATTCTTGCTTAACAGGTTTTGGATTTGGATTCTTTATAAACTTACTCTTGTTTGTCTTACATTTTTGAACATTTTGCAGCAATTCTATACAATCCATTTTGAGTTTGAACGATTTTTGAATCTATATTTTTCGTTTTCTTTTTACACTTGTGACAGTGAATTAAATCATCTTCCATTTACATATCAAAGTTTCCAAGTTTATTTAATTCGTCTAATATATCAGATTTTGCTTCATTTTTATAGCCATACGGTACTGTATCGATCTTATTTTCTAGGACAATATTCTCTTATCATCTTTAGCGTTCAGTGCCAGCTTGTTTATGGTAACAGTGTACAACTCATGTTTATAACTTTTGATGACTGTCATCTCCCTAAATTCTTCTTTATCTTCGAACAAACATTTCTTCAAGTTTTCGATATTTATTGTTTTATTTACAACGCTTCTCTTAATTCCTTTACACCTAACTGGGTTTTTATCTAGATATTTGTACGAGTACATCTTAGACCTTAAACCACAAAATTCTTCTAAAACTTCGCTATTTAACTCATCTTTGAATTTCCCTATTACCTTCTTATTTTTAGTAGTGAAACATTCATGATCTTTTGGATAATCACTTGTATCAAAGTCATCTATATTTTCTTTAATAATTTTAAAAGGATCTCGTTTCAATTCTAGAAAATAACTGTCTGTATCCATGTAACACAGATTCAAATCTGGATCAAACTTCTTTAATTTGTTGTAATAAAACTCGTACATTAGCAATTTTGAGAGGTCGAGAACTGAAAATCCTATGTAAATCGGTTTGTTAAATTTAACCTTTTGTTTGTACATGTGACTCGCTATACAGTTGTCGTCAAAGATACTAAAGCACTTGAAATTTGTTTTCTTAGCTTGTTTCATTGAAAATTCTTCATTTCCTAGTCTAATATCACATCTATTTCGCACATTTTCCATACTTTTTCCAAAAACTGAGTTGTTCATCAGCTTATAAAAGTCCTTCTCAAAGTCACTTGTAGCTTTGGTTCTCATGCTTGTGTTAAAATCAATGTAATCTTTCATAAAAGGCTTCTGATCGAATGCTATCATTCTATTCACATGTTTTAACACCATTCCTTGTTCCAGATAGAATTTCAAATTTCTCGAATGAACAACGTATTCAGTTTTATCTAATAGAGTGGTGCACAACTTATTTTTATAATGTTCAGGAGCAAGAGGCAAATCCTTGTGATGTTCGTGTAAATTTGTTGGATATCCAAGATCGACTTCAAGAATATAGCCATAGTTTTCGTCACCAGTGAGTTCGAAAATTGTTTCTTTCCACTCTTCTTTTGTATACGTTTTTGGATCCATCCACTTGATATCACTATACGGCAGTTTTTGCATAAGACCATAACCATAAAGGTTGTTTGCATCGACATAAAGTAAATAGTTTTCAGGTTTTGTCTTATCGAAATCTTTCAAATATTTGTTATTTGCTTTCACATATCGTTTAATACACTGAGAAATGCCTCCGCGAATACCTTTTTCGATCATCAAATACATATTATAATCACGTATTCTATCATATTATTCTATCTTCGTTAATTTTAACATAGCGTCCCATGCGAGACTTGGAGCTGTTAGATAATGTGCCGGATCAAGTTTGTAACAATTTAGACAAATGTTTCTGAAGTTTTCGAATATATCAGCGAGCAATAGTACATCTTGGATATTGTACAAATCAGAGTAATTTCCAAGATTTTTATCTTTTAATTTGTTCCAAACGCTCAAGTAATGTTGATAATCTTTCTCAGATATGCTCTCATCTGTCAAAAGTGAATAGAAATCTTGAATTCTCAATTCTTCTGTGTAATCAAGTTTTTCAATACTGTCGATAAATTCATAGGGAAATATTCCTTTTCCAGATAGAATTTTAAAAATCTCGTCGTCGTCATTTGGCTGTCTTTCTATTATCTCATTCAATATTCTTCCATCTTGTATAAAATGATTTGTATGTTTGAAGTCTTCTCTCTTTAGATTTTTAGCTAACTTTTCTATAGACGAGGCCATGAATCTGAACGTGTCTACAAACGAAAACTTGATGAATTTTCTTGGCTTATCACCTTCGAATTCATAGCCATATCCAGAATTTACAGAATAATTTATATATTTTTTCATCGGTGTTTGCAATCAAATCAACATTTCCATATTGTTTAGCCAATTCTTTTATGTACAAATGAGTATCGTAATTTGACATATTATGACAGAAAACTGGGATGTTCTGGGGAAATTTCAAATTCAGATTACAACATGAATGAGCTGCGCCTCGAAACTTGCCGGTTAAATGACAATGATCTCTCACTTTATTATAACTCTTATCTTTCCAACTATCAGGAGTAAAACCATACTGAATTGACCCAACATCATAAGCAGACCATTCACAGATATGACAAACGTTTGAATTTTGATACGAAATTTCTTCTTCTTCTGTCAATTTCATAGGTTTCATGTTCTTAGAATTATATTTTTTCGCTATGTATTTCGATAATTTATTGAGTTCTTCAAACAATTTTGTCGGGACGTTTTTCAAATCTTCTTCATTTTTGGCACGATAACATATCGGTTTGTACATGCGATTGGTCACATTCGACACTAAATATAGAGTAAAACCATAAGGAATGTGCCTCTGAATCTTGGTTGTAGTCGATCTTTGTGAATTGTTCTTGCATGTCGGAATTTTTTCTAATATGCTCTCAAAGTCCATATAAATTACGTACGGATGGTTAAATTTCTTTTGATAATTAGTAAATTTAGTTGTTTGACCTGGAAATGGCATAATTGGCTTACAAACTTCATGATTTTTACAAATTTCTAAATGATCTGTTAAATCTCCAGATTTGTAAAAATGGCTTAAACATCTTCTACACAAAAATTTTCTTTGTTTATGTTTAGACAACTGCGAAGAAACAAGCTTATTTAAATCGGTTATCAAAACATAATGAGATTTATCATCTTGTTTGACATACAATAAATCAATGTTTGTTTCAGCGTCATATTTTTCAGAAATTTGTAACGGAACAATGCTAATATTTTCATCAAAACTGTAGACATTGATAGACATTGTTGGATACTTATACTTGGAATTGTAGCTTCGTTTTTCAAATATTTGTATATCTTTCAGAGACATTGGATACTCAAAACCTGAAAATATTTCGTCATTCACAAATTTTTCGTATTGCTTTACACGTTCACAGTCTCTTTCTGGTTTTTCAATAGCACATCTTATTGAGTAAATAAAGCAAAAATCATCTCTATTTTTTATATTTATACAAGCTTTTTTATCTTTGATATTCTTTGGTAAATCGATGTATGATCCTGCATTCATCATTTCGTGTTTGTTAAGGCTCAAAACTAGTTGTTTACAACTTTTAAATGTCCATCCGGAACCTTTATTTGGATTATTCGTTTGTTCTCGATGTGTTAATTTATTAAATTGCTTAGTAATAAAGTCGTTTACGTCAAAGATTTCGTCTGCTTTGATAGTAAAATACATTAGACATGTTTGCGGTTCACCATTCACTAAAGTTCGTTCGTATTCACATTCCAAAGAGAGATAGCCCTTCATATTTTTAACATTTTCTTGAAATTTCTCGATTAAACTTTTAATTTCTGACCGCATAATTGAAAGATATTTGTAAATTGACATGGAATTTTCGTTCAAGTTTGTTAAAATGTATTGCTTGAAAAGACCGTGTATTGAGGATAAAACTTCTACATCAATGATATTTTCGGATTTTACTTTAAGAGTTTTATCAATTTCTTCGATCATTTCAGACTTGGTTTTATCGTTAGTACCGATAGCCAACTTTTCAGCTATTGAATGAAGTTTTTCATCATTAAATAGGTCCAGATTTTTCTTTTCAACTTTGAAATTTCTCTTTAATTCACGTAATTTCTCAATATTAAACATGTTTTCGTGATCGGCAATTTTATTTTCTCTAGCCCATTGTCTTAAATAATTTAGTTCATTATCGTAAATTTGCTTGTTTTTTTTCGTGACTTTTAGAATTATAATGGCGATCATAGTTTTTTCTTAAAATTTCTTTTTTGCAGAACGGACATGATATTTTATCGCGCTCCATTTAGATAGAAAAATTTATTTAACTAAATGGTGCTTGTAAACCAACGATTGCGCCTCTCACGGCGTGATATCACTACGGATATGACGCAGGTGAAGCGATTATCGTGATGGTCGGTCTGTAGTAGCACACCTCGACTGTCATTGATACACACAGCGCAATCTTTCGGAACTAAAATGTCGGTAATGCAGATTTGCTTTTAAGAATAAAAATTGTGTTCCCGTTTACTATTATAACATTTTCTTTTTCAAAATGTTAGATAATTTTACCTATTTTAAATATGCGTACATTTTGTTACTTGTAATTTTCAAATTATATTTTAAATTAATTTCTTAAATTTTTACTTCTCGATTGGTTGTTGTATTGTGTTGCTGAGTATATATGTCCGCGAATTCGGTTTGGTCGGTTAGGAAGTTTACTTCTGAACTGTTTCAATGCGAGTGGCCATAGCGGAGAAACACCAAGTTCAGAAGTATTCAGATCGTATTCCGGAACCATTTCTCTATCCGTATCTCGCTCTTCTCTCTCTCTCTAGCCTGAATATAGATCCTAGCCTATAAACGGCAGAAGTGATCGTGTCATAGGCATAAAACGAGAGGGAGAGAGAAAGAGACAGAGGGAGGAGAAAAGGTCGACCGAGAAATGGTTTTGCACTTTTTGACTTTGAATTTTTTCTATTTAAATGGAGTTCTTGAAAGAGTTAAATGATATTGGAGAATGTAAGTTTAAAGAGTATAAGAAGTTAAATGAATTGGAAGAAAGGAAGAAACATAGAATCTTGAATTTGGAGAAAATGAAAGATAAATTCGGGTTTACAATAATTGCCGAGTTGGAAGATTGTAAAGTACACTTGCCGAACAGATTTTTGACTGTTTTGGATGAAAAAAGATTAAAGAATTAAACAAAAATGAAAAATTACACTTGATTGTTACTGGAAAGAAGACTATAAAAGATAAAGAAATTATAACAATTAACTTTGTAGAATAAAGTCTTAACTCTAAAACTTGCAGTCCCTCCCCACGTCATAGTACTGTTTTGATAACCATAGTTGGTGTCTTTCTTCATAGGAATCACATGGAATATTATCTACAGTAATACCTTTTGTTTCACACAAAATGTGGCTATATTCTATAAGAAAAATTCTATAATGCTCTTTAATGAATTGTGTTGATAAATCTTGATACTCACAAAAATTCCTAAGAAATTCATCAATTAAGTCTTGATTATCTTGAAAGAAACGTATAATATGGGAAAAATGTCATAAAAAAACGATGAAAACTCTCTGTTTGTTTATTTTTTACTTTCTTTTCAATATCTTTCGTAATTATATTAAATATGTAATCCCTTACTTTTTTAGTTTTTTGCCGATAGTAAAACACTCCATTAGACGTTTTTTCTGCAAAAGACTTTACAAGTTCTTTGAATTCTGTATCATTTAAGGAAAGTATCGAAGACGGTATCAACTGTTCTTTAAAATGTTCTGGTAATTCGTTGAACTCGTTAAAATTGTCTTTCTTTGTAAGTTTTTGAAATGCTAGAAACTGAAGAGAGCTTGGTGAGTTCATGTTGTTTATTTAGTAGAAAAGTTTTTTATTAAAGTACAGTATGTTTTTAGTAAAAATGTTTTAAATTGATTAAATTTTATTAAGATTTCGAAGATTTTTCCTGTATTCGTAGCAGATTTGACAACATTTTACAAAGCACAGCTTAAGAAAGTAGAAGCAAACAGCTATAGATTTGGTTAATTTTTCATTCCACAGAGTAGATAGTAATGTACCGATCGCTTTTGGAGACGAACGACTGTAGATTCGGTTAATTTTTCATTGAGATTTGCTGTGTTATTTCTCAGCTTCCTTTATGGTACATTGAACAGTATTTTACATTGCTTTTCGGTCGGCTCCGAAAGTGCGCCAGGAACCCCATATTATTATCTACTTATATATATATATATATATATATATATATATATATATATATATATATATATATTCAAATTTCGTTTATATATATTTTAACATTATATATTTGACTGATGTATCATTCTATATAAATGCTAGCAAACAATTCGACTGCGGCTTGTACGAAATGAATATTGTATTATTTATCTCGTATTCTAAAAGTAACTTTTATTGTGGAAAGGGACGCAAAAACAATTACGATTCAATCTAAACTTCAAACATAAACAAGTATTCAATTTAAATTTCCAATACAATGTATCAAAGAGCTTTCTTATACTGTATAAACTAAATATTTGATATTCAATGAGAACAATTTAACGTTAAAATTCCTTTATTGCAGACACAACTTCACAAATAATCATTAAATAGTAGTTCCTTGATTTTGTTATGTATAATAATTTATTTGAAGTTAGGAAATACTTTTTATATTATGTTTACAATAGATTGGATAGAGAAATACACTTGAAACATAAAACATAATTCTCTACTTGAGCACATCGTATATGTGTGCCACCTGATATATTTATAGGAGCTGCGAGAAACATCTTTTTGTTTGCTTTTAACTAAACAATACAAGCACTTCTTCGACACTATTCCTAGCCCTCCCAACTTCTGAAGTTTATATGTAAACATTTAAATTAGTAAATTCTATTTAAAGATCATTTAATATTTAGTTTTAGTTTACCATTTCTAAATTATGTAAACCTTTGAAGTACTTTCTATTTTATACTTTGATACGGCATATTCTTGTTGAAGATTGTAGTTTAAAAATCAAAATAATTTAATTTAGAATAGTCAAAAAATTATTAAATTATTTGCATTTTATTATCGTTTTCAAATAATTATCATGTGATTAGCACAACATTTTTCACCGAACTTATTTTTATTTGTACAGGAAGATACTTATTTTTTACATTCCTTGTATTATTTATTTTGTATTGTGAGAATTTTTTTGTAAGTCGTTATAAAGTTAATAATTTTGAATTATAATATTTTTTAATGTTTAAAAATTACTAAGACTTTATAGTGAGATAACGATTATTGTTCTTTAAGGAAAAAAGCTGATTTCTTATTTATCTCTTTTAAAAGTTAAATTTGGACCTAGAATAATCACGTGGTTGTGCAAGCTATAGCTTGTCGATGAAAATATAATATTTATTAGATATATGTATAACATTGAATGGATTTCATATTCTTTATTTTATATATTAAAATTTATGTTATGAATAAATCCCTCTAAAATTATTACACATGTCACACTAAAACCTCGTCTTAAGCTACAGTTATTAGATAGTGTTTTTGTTGTTTGCTTAAATTTAAATACTATTAATACATAATCCAGTACTGTAACTAACAATATTATTGTATATGTTGTAGGCTAGCTATAATGTAATAGTACGTATACAGAATATTGTTTCTTGTTAGTAATTTTCCACTAACTAACGTTTGAAAAGTTATTCATAGCATTCACCTTGTTGAATAAAATCCGTACCTAAGCTTCATGTAAGAAGGACTCTTTACATCATATAATTTAAAATTTATCTTTGTAACCTATCTTGCCCGTTAATATTGTAGCTCGAATTAATTGAAATACTATTTTTCAGTTCACCAATATATCGATGTCTTGTGTGAAAGAATTAGCGTAATCTCAAAGCCTATTGTACCTACAATTTTTTTTACTTTTTTTGTCGACAGGGAGAGTTTAAAATTATCCCGCAAAAATTTGAATTAAAAGTAAAATGCAATACCCATTGTGGAACATGGCAAGACATTGCGTAACTTTCGGAGGCATAACGAGAAATGACGAATCGTATTTTTAATTTGTTGCTTTATACCAGTTATTAAGTCATAGATATGTATAATTTATAACTTTATCAGGTTTTGAGTTCAAACATTGACTTGAATGGAAATAGATGTAACACTTAATCTCAATTATTTGTTATTGTTACGTGAAAGCTAAATCGAGATGTTAAAAGGTCCATTATTCCCCTATTTCAAATTATTTTTTGTTTTTACGATGCTTTAAAACTATATGGAATAAGAAATAAAACTGGTAAATTCTTTCCTTCTTACTTACCTGCAGTAAAACCATTACAACTTGGAAATGTATGTTGTAAGATTTGGTTATAATTAAAATTTTATTTTTACATCAGCATTTGGTTAAATAATAAACAACATAAATTGTGGTACTTTAATAAAAATTCATGAATAAAAGAATAATAACATTCAATTACATTGAAAGAAAGTTTTTTCACATTTAGGTATTTTGCACTATGCAAATGTGATATTTTTATGTTGAATTTAACGAATGGTAATACAAAGAAAACAAAAAAGAATGTACGAATTGTAATTTGATTATAAGATTTCCAATTATGTGGTTGAATGATGTAGAGCAATATTCACGGATTAGTGAGTTAACAGTTGAACGAACAAGAAAACAAACCAAGTTTACACAATGTGTTACCGTTGTTGATGTACGCCTGATACAGAACATGTGCTTAGTGTTTGAACTGCTGGGAACCATGAATTTATGTTTTAACCCATTCGGTATTTTATGCCAAATTAGATGAATATAATGAAGCAAGAAAATATTTCGAAATTATCTGAATATTTACGCTCTTAATAATCAAGTTATTTCGCTTATGCACATTATTTATCAAATATCTTTGGGAAAACCAATTCCTACAGTGCCTTGGGTATGTATATTTATAACACAGAAGAGAATATTTTTATAACACTGAGGAAATTGTAATATTCTTACACTGCAATTTGGAACGTGCACTATAAAAAATATACAAAAAATGATAATTAAATGTAGGTAAAAATTAAACACTCTTCCAATAAAAAAATAGTTTTATTTCACTGTTGGTTTTTTAATACAAAATGTTTTAAATCACACACCCGGTGTCACTTTGGGCTATAATCAGGTGCGAGCACATTGAATAAAAACTTGAAAAACTACTGATTTTTATAGTGTTCGATTTGTGTGCATGTCTAAAAAAATGCGAACATATATATCGTATATAAAAATTATCTTTTAGTACTTTAAACGAAACTCTTTAATATGGGTAAGCGTTTTATTTAATTAGGCCTAATTACGTGTCAATAAACCACTTAAACATCGGAGGGTTTTTTTTAATTTTAATTATTACAAATATTCTTAGGCTGTTACAGACTAAATGTTAGTTGATATCCAAGATCCAATATATTGTGCGGACGGAATGTTTCCAGCCCATCGAGTTAGAATCGTCACTAACGTTCGACCAATTATCTAAATTTAATTATTACAAATATTCTTAGGCTGTTACAGTCTAAATGTTAGTTGATATCCAAGATCCAAGATATTGTGCGGACGGAGAGACAAAAAGGAATGTTTCCAGCCCATCGAGTTAGAATCGTCACTAACGTTCGACCAATTATCTAAATTTAATTATTACAAATATTCTTAGGCTGTTACAGTCTAAATGTTAGTTGATATCCAAGATCCAAGATATTGTGCGGACGGAGAGAGACAAAAAGGAATGTTTCCAGCCCATCGAGTTAGAATCGTCACTAACGTTCGACCAATTATCTAAATTTTTCTGATTATTTATTAAATAACCATCACCAAATGATAACCACTAAAATAATGTGCGATGGCTTACTTACTCTTTAACGGAGTTTGAAAAATATTCACTTCATTTTTGTATATACTTTTTCCATCTTATTTTCTATAATTCCAGCGTTTCACTTTACTTTTGGTCCATGACTGTTTGTATGTGTTCCCATCTTTTCCCTCTTTGATTATAAAAACCAAGGATATGAAATTTGTGATAGTCTGTGTTGTAATCTATGATCAAACCTAATAGTACCTACTAATGGAGTATCAACACGATCTCACTGTCTACACGATAATCACACCACTCCACATGTCTCAACTGTACTATAATACAGGCTCCCAGTATTAAAATAAAATCTTCTTAGATTTTAAAAACTCGTACCGCTGTTATTTCTTCCTAATTCGTTAATTTTTCAACAAAGAATTTACTTCTTTACTATGGACGTATAAATTCATACCTTTTCTAATGAACTCTATCAAAGAAATTGTCTATTCTGAAGTCCTAACCATCGTGAGTTTAAACAGTATGACGAATACACCCTTCTTTGTTTAAAGGTTATTTTCGACGATGCACCCTCCTTACACATACCTTTTCTAATGAACTCTATCAAAGAAATTGTCTATTCTGAAGTCCTAACCATCGTGAGTTTAAACAGTATGACGAATACACCCTTCTTTGTTTAAAGGTTATTTTCGACGATGCACCCTCCTTACACAAATAAAATTACTGTGTTTTCCTCCGGGAAAATAGTTTTTCTTACAAATCTGAGAATCCTTACTAAGCGATTTACTTATATTTGGTGTTGAATTTACTCTCACAAAGTTGCATAACTTACTTTCCTCACATTGTGTATCGTAGCAGACTCTCATCTGAAGACTATGTTTTAGGGCATAAGCCCCGGTACTGATCCTTACGGACATCTTCCTATCCACCTGTTTTGTGCTTCTCATTGAACATCACATTCCTTCTCTAAAGTTAATAATTTATTAGATTACTTTTTTTTTCCTCTGTGATGGCTGCTGTGACAGGTTGTTGGAGGTCTTTGGTCTTGCCCTTCTTGCTTGAAGCTTGTTTCTAGTTGTTCTCTTGGACATACTACTTACCACATTATCATCAGCTAAGTCCTATATGTCTGTAAATACATACGTGTTCTCCACAATCAACGTAATACCTTAAGAGTTTTACTTTATTTCCCAACCATATCTCTTGTGACGTCACTAACTTGCTGTCAAAGTAAAATCTGTACCAGTAAAAAAACCCCTACGTCGTGTTTCCATCCACGGCCTTTATGATCACGTCGTCACTGCACCGTTGCATGTACATAAATACTATAGCGACTGCACATTCAGCGGTGGTGGATCGAGTAGCTATTGTTGAGTGTGCGGTTTGTTGTTTTTCCTCTCTCTCAGTCCTCAAATATTAATCGCCGTTATTTCTAAGATTGCTGCCTCCTGTCCAAATCTTATTCACAGTATTGCTACAGGAATACGTCATGGAAACTTCTTCTTGTCCGTTATGTGTAAAGCTCGTCCTTGACTCTGATGAGGGGATTAACTGTGACGGCGATTGCCAACGATGGTTCCATCGTGAGTGCATAAAGATGCCGAAGTCTGAATACCAGCGAATTAGTAGTAATACCAATATTAAATGGACATGCACTCGGACTGACTGTGTTAAAGTAGCTAACGATCCCCTGAGGCAGGACGGTAATTTATTGAATACTCTTGTTTCACAATTGTCTTTATTGACTAAAAGTGTTGCTGAACTATCATCGAAAATTGACAAAACTTGCCGATGTCCCGCAAAAAATCGATGACTTAAGTTCTAAACTTTCTTCCTTTGAGAACAAAATGCGTGATTTTGAAGAACGTCTAACTGCTGCTGAGCAGAATTGTAAAACTGGTGGCAATTCTCCTAATGATATCATTGCGGAGATTAGTGATCGATCTCAAAGATCATTAAACCTGATGCTTTTTAAGCTTCCTGAATCAAAACATAACCAAGCCGATGTTAAAAAAGTCCACGACCGTGAACTTATTTCTAAATTGCTCGATCATCTTTGCCCAGGTCTTGTGAATTATGAGTTCATATTCTTCAGAGTTGGCAAGAAGGTCAAAAGTAATGCTCGGCCAATCAAGATTGTTCTTAAAAGTATTCATGAGGTTAATCAATTATTGGGTAAGTTTGCAGGTCTTGAAAAATCAGCTCTTGACCAAGGTCTTATGGATGTCGTCCTAGCTAGAGATCGTACCCCCTATGAAATAAAATACCTCAGTAATCTACGCGAAGAATTGAGGACGAAGAGTGAAAATGGTGAAAGAAATCTGACTATCAAATACCGCAACGGAATACCAACAATCGTTCAAAAAAACTAACATGTGTCAACGGTAAACATATAAATACCCTCTATTACCAAAACGTAAATGGGATTAGATCCAAGTTACCCCAATTAAAGAAGTCTGCCAACACTAGTATATATGACATTTTTGTATTTGTAGAGACTAATCTCACACCTGATTTGCACGATTCTGAATTAGGACTAAAAAACTTTTCCACGTTCAGATGCGATAGAACCAGCGCTAATAGCGCAAAAGAAAGTGGCGGAGGAGTTCTCATTGCCATAAAGTCCTCGATTAATTGTCATCAACTGTCTACTACTGTCACGGATATTGAATGCATTTTTGTAAGACTTCAACTAAAAAGATCACCACTAATAATTGGCGCAGCCTATATCCCGCCAAGCATGCCACATTCGAAATATGAAAGATTCGGTGATGCTGTACTGGAGATTGCGTCATCAAACTCAACAGTGACAGACTTTATTCTGCTTGGTGACTTCAATCAACCCAAAACTACGTGGTACGATCTATCTCTCTGTTCTCCCTGCCAATCTTCTCAAAGTCTAATTAATATTGCCAAGCTCCTTCATCTTTATCAGCACAACAAAATTAGAAACCAACGTGGAGTTATTTTAGATCTTATTTTCACCCCATTTGTAAACACCAAAGTACTTATTGCCCATGAGGTAATAATTCCCCCTGATATGAACCATCCACCTTTGTCTTTTTCCGTGGATCTGTATCGAAACTCGTCCATTTCTAACACTACTCCAACTTATGACTTTAGGAGATGCAACACTGATGCAGTCTTCGCCTGGATCCAGGATTTGCCCTACCCAGCAATTTCTCCTTCTCAGGCTGAGCAGTGCTTTACGGACTTCTGCAGCGGTTTTGCTGACATAATTAAATACAACTCCCCAATGAAGTCATTAAAAAAATCTACCTTTCCAAAATGGTTCAGTGCTGAGCTTAGGCACATGGTTATTATGAAGAAAAAAGCTCATAGGCATTTCAAAGAAACGGGCGAGCCTTTCTTTTATAATGAATTCAGATTGCTTAGGGACCAATGCAAGAGGTTGGCCAATGGGTGTTACCACAACTACATCAATTTCTTAGAATCCACCATTCCGAAAAACATAAAGGTGTTTTGGTCCTACATAAAAAATCTGAAGTCCACAACACCACCCTCTCATTTAAAATATAAAAATGTAGAGGCAGAGGACCCCAGTCTCCAATGTGAACTTTTCGCTGATTTTTTCTCATCAGTGTACTCTAATACAGTGCTGCCTGGTTACTCGTTCGATTTTGGTACCAACTTGAATGTAAGTAGTTTAACTTTTACTGCCCAGCATGTGGAAAGGAAACTTAATAATCTTGATCCAAACAAAGGTATGGGACCAGATTCAATACCAGCAGCAGTTTTGAGGTACTGTAGCTCAGTTTTGGCTCCACATCTCTCGACTTACTTTAACTTGTTACTTGCCAATGGGAACCTTTCCAGCAAACTTGAAGGTCAGCTACATAACGCCTATTCTAAAGTCTGGCAGTAGGTCAGACGTAGAAAACTATCGCCCTATTGCTATCCAATCTGTAATGGCAAAAGTCTTTGAGAGTTTGGTAGTTGACAGACTTGCATTTGTTTTCAAACAGGTAATAGTCGATGAGCAGCATGGTTTCCGCAGTGGAAAGTCAACATCAACCAATCTCATTCTCCTTCAAAACTACATAATATCCTCTTTCTCCAATAAACATCAAGTTGACTGTATAATGCTGGACTTCTCGAAAGCCTTTGATAGGATAAACCATGGTCTCCTCATTGCTAAACTTGAGGGTTATGGAGTGGCTGGCTCTCTTCTTAAGTGGCTCTCTAGTTACTTAACTGATCGGAAAATGATTGTTAGGTTTGCGGGTTCCTTCTCTGGGCCTTTTCCGGTGACATCGGGTGTTCCTCAGGGCTCTCACCTAGCGCCTCTACTATTCAATTTGTTTATCAATGACATACATAGTGTCATTGCGTCTAAATATCTCATGTTTGCTGATGATATTAAACTTTTTCTGGAGGTGACAAGTTCGAGAGATTGCGAGAGCCTTCAAGAAACCTTGGAGCGGATTGAGGACTGGTGTTCGAGAAATTCAATGGACTTGAACGTCAATAAGTGCTCAATTCTTACCTACTCTAGGTTCATCTCCATTACCACCTTTGACTACAGACTCTCGGGCTTCCCACTAAGTAGAGTCAACAAATGCAAGGACTTGGGTGTTGTTTTGAACTGCAACCTCAACCCATGGGACCACATAACTTACGTCTGCAACAAAGCGAACTCTCTTGTGGGGTTTTTGTACAGAATATCCGGTGATTTCCGATCTCCATCGACTTTAGCTTACCTATTTAAAACTCTAATTCGGCCTATACTAGAATACTGTTCAACTATTTGGAACCCTTACCAAAGTGGTCATATTAAATTCCTAGAGCAAATACAGGTCAGGGTCATAAGGCTAATTGGGGTGCAACTTGGCTATCAATACCTTGACGTACCTGTCGAGTGTCTTCGGATTTCCCTGGGGCTGCCCCTTCTTGAAAGAAGAAGAGAGATAGCTGATCTCGTACTGCTGCACAAGATAATTAATGGACTCATTGACTGCCCGGATCTCCTGTCTGTAATTGATTTTCGAATTCCGAATATTACGAGGTCCCAAGACATCTTCTGCAGGCGTGCTATGTCTTCTGTTTACGCCCACCACAGCTGTATTCCAAGAATGACGAGGAAAGGAAACATAGTGAATGGTGGTGTTGAGTTCTTTGGGTCCTCAAGCAAATCCTTTCGGAGATCTCTGCATGACTTTATTTAATGTGCATTGTAGATCTATACAAATCGAGCCGTTATTAAATATTTTGATTTATATCCTGTGATATGAGCTTTGGTTGTTGCATAATGTTGTTTTCGTATTATTTATAATTAAATTATTTTGTTATTTATTTGGATGGTGGTAAATGTATTATTTATTAGATGTTATTTATTAATGATTATTTAATAGGTGGTATTTTCAGTTATTTATTAATAGGTGCTAAATTAAACTTCAGCTGTTATTTAATATTTTTCATATTATTATAATTAATCGATTTTTATACTTATTTTGATGTTGGTGTTAATGTTTATATGTATATTATGTTAATGTCTGGCGTGCCATTTGTTACCATTTGTTGTTTATTTGGATGGTGGTAAATGTATTATTTATTAGATGTTGTTTGTTAAGGATTATTTATTAGGTGGTATTTTTAGTTATTTATTAATAGGTGGTAAATTAAACCTCAGCTGTTATTTAATATTTTTCAAATTATTTATAATTAATCGTTTTTGATATTAATTTTGATGTAGGCGTTAATTGGTATGTATATTATGTTAAACTTTGGATATTTGATAATATTGTTTTCTATTATCTACAATTAAGTGTTGGCGATATGTAATTGGATTTGTTAATTTCTGGCATGCCATCTGTTACTTGATATGTACGAAATGGTTTACCGTTGACTCAATAAATGAAATGAAATGAAATGAAATTACACAATTTGTTCGGACCCTGCGATTTTAAACAAACCTTAACACTGTATTCCACTTAAAAGATACAAACACAACTGATGTGTGAATTTGAGTAAAATAATGTATTTGCTGTAGAGTGGAAAAACAAAAATATGAAAACACTGTGAATCAATATTCAATAAAGTCTATATGTGTTGTTCAGCTTTATGCCAATCCAGAGCTCTGCGTGTTTTATAACTTTGTATCTCTGCTTTGTAACCTTACCGCTGTTTACGTCTCATCTGAAGCCTCTTGATATGCTGCATTACAGGAAACCCAATTTTACTTTACATTCCAAAGCATTTCATAACAAAATATTATAAGTTGTGTCTTACAAACAAAATTATCAATACAAATATAAAGTATGAGTTTTATATTAGTGTACCATATTCTAGTTATTTAAATCCGAGTATAATTACATGTAAGGTATTTTACTTTATGCTAATTAATATTTTAATGATTAGTATTATATATTGTATGGTTGTAATCCATATGTACAGTGTTTGTATTAAACTAAATTGAAAATATATAATGATAAAAATTATAAATAATTTATTTATTCTTTGATAAAATAGAATTTATTGCAATCGTGCTGTTATTTTTCCGCAATATGCATTTGATCGTTCATCGCGTTCCTCTTGTAATTCCTTTTTTAACGGCATTTGGCCTCTACCTAACAAGAAACCCATCTCCTTATGTTTAGTTGGAAACTTCTTCTGCGTTTATAAATTTAAAACATAACAGTACAATTAATAAATACCACCCATAGTGGCAGAGTTTATATCAGCTTTTGTGCACATTAACTCATGTATTTAAAACTGTTTATTAATAATAAAAGCTTTGTAGTAATGCTAAATTTACTTTATAAATGTTACTAAAATTCAGACTATTTATTGATTAATGCATTTATTATGACGATTCAACTTTAAAACCCAGTAGAGAGGAGTCTAAGTAATGTAATTGGCCAATACGTTTACTACAGGTTATGGGAATTTGAGTTTGCAAGTAAAAATACTTTGAAAGAGCTGTTCGGTTTAAATTAACCACTGTTTTAGCGTATCGACGTGATATATACACACATACAGAGTTTGCAAGGATAACAATAATGGAATATTGAAATAATATAATTAACTATAACAGTCAACTTATTATTCTACAAAAGAGTGTTTAGTCTATCTTCTACCCTGTTATTTAGTAATCACGAACATAATATTATCAAGTTACAACACTGAGTACTTCGTGACTTCATTTCTATATAATACTGGTATCAGTGCGACATTTGACCACCATAGCAAAAATGGTAATTAACTACAACAGTCAACTTATTATTCTACAAAACAGTATTTAGTCTATCTTCTACCCTGTTATTTAGTAATCACATACATAATATTATCAAGTTACAACACTGAGTACTTCGTGACTTCATTTATATATAATACTGGTATCAGTGCGACATTTGACCACCATGGCAACAATGTTAATTAACTATAACAGTCAACTCATTATTCTACAAAACAGTATTTAGTCTACCTTCTACCCTGTTATTTAGTAATCACAGACATAATATTATCCAGTTACAACACTGAGTACTTCGTGACTTCATTTCTATATAATACTGGTATCAGTGCGACATTTGACCACCATGGCAGCAAAAATGTTAATTAACTATAACAGTCAACTTATTATTCTACAAAACAGTGTTTAGTCTACCTTCTACCCTGTTATTTAGTAATCACAGACATAATTTTATCCAGTTACAACACTGAGTACTTCGTGACTTCATTTATATATAATACTGGTATCAGTGCGACATTTGACCACCATGGCAGCAATGTTAATTAACTATAACAGTCAACTTATTATTCTACAAAACAGTGTTTAGTCTACCTTCTACCCTGTTATTTAGTAATCACATACATAATTTTATCCAGTTACAACACTGAGTACTTCGTGACTTCATTTCTATATAATACTGGTATCAGTGCGACATTTGACCACCATGGCAAACAATGTTAATTAACTACAACAGTCAACTTATTATTCTACAAAACAGTGTTTAGTCTACCTTCTACCCTGTTATTTAGTAATCACATACATAATATTATCCAGTTACAATACTGAGTACTTCGTGACTTCATTTATATATAACTAGCGGGCCCGGCGCGCTTTGCTGCGCATTTCAATAATTTTTTGCAAAAGTTGCCCGCGGCTTCGCACGCAATTTCCCGTTGAAAACAGTACACTATATTCACTTATTCTTTTTCTATCACATTCTAAACATTGCTGAGATAATTGATAGTCGTTCCATCGTGAGCCTCTTGGGCGTATTATGAAGGTATGTACCATATTCTTGCCTCTATCTAGCTGTTACCCACGGCTTCGCACGCAAATCTTAAGAACCGAAGTCCTTATATTACTTAGTAAATTTTTTTTTTTACTATAATAAATTTTAGATTAAATTAGTTATATCTCCGATGCCACGATTGAGCTTGCTTTGTTGTCTCGATCGAGAGAATATGTACACACGGAGTTTTGAGAACCATACTTCTGTCAAAAAAAACAACTAAGGTTGATTTTATAACATTCTTTATATTTGTAGCCAACGTAAGATAGTAATTATGATATCTGCATTACTCTTCTGATCAAGCATGAGCATGGTTTATATTAAATAAATATTGCAGTTAAAGGTGAATTTTTACGTCAAATTTGAATTGTATTATCTGGATAGTAAAGTCTATGTTTAACAGTGATTGCAAAAACAGTTTAAACAAAATTTGTCGTTTCTCTTAAGCTTACTCTATGCTTTAAAACTATAAGTGTAATATATGTTTACAAAGAACAGCTGATTAAAAATTTGAAAAGACGTTAACATATGTTTGCTGCAATGCATTTCTTATGGGTATTTCTGTAACCAGTGGGGCGGAATCCTGAATCGGGAAAGGGATGGGCATAGCTTATAAACCTTCTCCGTGGAAAAATACATATACGTACAAATTTTCATCATGATCGGTCCAATAGTTCACGATTCCATAAAGGACAAACATACAAACATTCATTTTTATATATATAGAAGATACTGGTATCAGTGCGTAATTTAAACACCATGGTAACAACGTTTTTTAATTATAACTTTGTATATGACTTGCTGACTATGGGTTTACACCAGGCCAGTATTTAGTCTCCCCTCTTCTTTGTTCCTTTAAAATTTCATCATTATTACTGTCCTGTTTTGCAACTGACTACCTTGAAACTTAATTTGTTATTATAACAATCAATCCTCAATAGAACTTATTAGTTTAACACATAGAATTCAACTGAATAAATAAATAATGTGTTGGAAAAAAAGAAGAAACCCACATTTTCTTTCAATTCCTTACATTAGTCTCCAAATCCATATCTCTTCATTACTTTATGCTCAATGTCAAGTAACTCGTAAGTACGCTTAGCTAAGCTAGACTGAAAACTGTTTCTGATTGGAAAATTTGGTGGTCAGGTATAAATTATCCGTCTTGGATGATTTACTTGCGGTGAATAATATCGATTATTATAATTTAGCAATTTGTTTTATCTTTCATTAATGAAAGATAAAACATCATAATTTGTATTTTTTATCAAACAATACATGCACAAAGAATACGTGTGTGTATACCAAATTACAAATAGGGCACAAGATGCTTCATAATTTGTGTAACTCTGAAATATTAGTTATCATGTTTATAAAATTGTATGGGTAATATTTTCCTTTTTATTGGATTAAGTTTAACTGTAACATTAGTTTCATGCGTACTAGGAGATAACATTCGTTTTCTATAATATTATAAATAGTAATAAAATAATTAACATTCCACTATATTTACAAAATAGTTTATTTAATAATTTAGTGAAACTCTTGAGCTAAGTACAGCCAACTAGACAATGGTGAATACGGCAAAGCTCGACAAGGAGATTAAGGTAAGCCGATTGTGACAGCGGTGTTCACTGAAACAAAATGCAGTAGTTGCAAAGAACTATAATATTATCTTCTTTTAGTTTAGTTTTTGCAATTTTCAATATTTATGATTAGCGTTTTAAAAATACAAATATTAACTTATATCCATTCCAATACTCATAAATTGTACTTTTTAGGAAGATTTTTCCATATTTATGAGTACAGCAGATGTAAACCGAGGTGAAATAAATTGCCTCCAAATGAAATATATCTATATTATTTATTTAGATACATTTTATATAGCTATTTATATAATCGTAAAATTCTTGAATAATAACGTTAATCCTCTTAAACTGCATAAAGTTAGTGTTTTTATCTTATCATTACGCGAGTTTTATTTTATTTTCATGAAATAATCAACACTAATGCAGATGTTATTTATATATTTTACTTTAGGTATTTTTAATCTATAAAGTATGCAACTTCTAATTCATGAAAGGATTTTTAATAAGCAAACTATAGATAACTTTAAATAATTATTTTCCCTTTGCTTATGGATTAAAAGTAATTTTCAAATAAGTTATAGCCCAGAATTCTATAAAACAGATTGTAAATAAAAAAAATACTTGAAATGGTTTAAATACCATACATCTGAATTTTTAATAACCTAAGTTTCCATGTCCCCTTTGTAATTGTGGAGGTCTCGTTTTGAGTTTTATTCTTGGCTATGGCGTTCTGAATATATGTTGAATATTTTGTTCTGAAAAATATGTGTCTCGTGACACACTTTTACTAAAGGCTAGTTACACATAGAGAAACTAAACCATTGTAGGAATTTACTACAGTCATTAGCTGTAAGAGTTGAAGTACGTGTGTGTTATAATGTGTATAGTATAATGTGCTTAGCTATACAAGAATTTATTCAAGTGTTCGTTCAAGTATTCTAGGAGAGTTGTGTTACTTGTGAGTTTAGAGAATAAACTAGAGAACAACTTTAGATAAACAAAACTTGCTTTGCTAAATCAAGAGATTCCTGATATTTTGGGCATAACAGTGCAATAGGTTCTAGTTTACTACTGACACTCTGAGGGGAGTCTCAAACGTCAATTTTAACAAAGACAATTACAAGAAGATTCTAATAAAAGGTTGTTCACACACCATGCATTAGAAATATTTATGAATTACAAAAAAAAACGTTCAAATTGGTGTTTGTCAAAAATTAATAATTAAAGAATTGTTGTGAGTAAAGTCGCTTTTTAATAAAAAAAAACACAAAAAGCCTCCATGTAAAGTATTTGTATCTACGCAACCCTCAAAACTATTTACCAGTGCAAGAAATCTGTTTATAAAATCTAAATATAGTTGTTAACTATTTAATTTAGAGGCTGTGCCCATTACTCTTTTCTTTTTTCTTTTATATTTTATGATAGGAATAGATAAACCAGTATTAACTAAACTAATTATTTCATTAATATCAAACTTATATTAGTAGAAGTTATGCACGTAAAGCTACATCATGATTTTACTCGATAAATTGATTTTTAAATTTAAACGCGAATCTTTAATCGGTTTGATTGGATTTAACACACTTCATGATAACAGAGCAATTATAAAAATCATAAATGCAATTATAAAAATCATAAAAGACATTTTTAACTGAATAATGTCTTTATATGAATTTTAAAACACTGTAATCCTTGGTAGATAGAAGTAAAATGTATGTTTTTATATAAAAAAATAAAACACATTTTTTTCTTGGTTAATATAATTTATTTCATTATATAATAAGTACAAATATACAACTAATTGGTTTTTTACAGCTTTATGGAATCTCAAATCAGGGTTATCTTAGTTGATCAGGGTTTAAAAAAATTTAATTGCTTTCGTAAACTGCAAAAATTGTGGAGTATCCAGTGTCATCGTGAGATGTATTACATTGCATACTTGAATGTGGATACATGCAATCAAAACATAAATGTTTAATTTTCAGAATATTGGTAGAATTGCAAACGAATTACACCCTTTTCAATATCCGTTTCATTTGAATTCCTGTCATTTAATCATTAATTTCTCTCAGTAAAATCAGTCTAATTTACTTTTCTGAAAGAGGGAAACGCTAACTGCATTTAATTTAAACCCAGTTTGCAAATTTTTTATCTCGGTAGTGTTTAGGATGTAATTATGGTCCTTGGATATAAATAAAGGACCCTTATATAATGGAAACTTCTCTGTGTCTACGTGTATCAAGTTAAAGTATTTTAATTTCGTAGTATATTCGTTTCGGTTGCTATTTTGACACTGAATTACAAAAGCTTGCTTACAACAAACGTTTTTAATGAACGAGCTCTAAATATTAAATCATTGATGAGCTAAATCATTATTAATGGACGTTAATAATGGTGTAGGTATTGTTTTGTAAAAATAAAAAATATCCTTACAAATAATGTACATTAAATTCTTTTTAACCTGAAAATATTCTGACATTGATTCTAGTTTTAAAATACAAGCAAGTATACAGTTTTAATGATTGTTTATTGTTTGTATTAATTTGTCTTTTCTTGAACCTTGTTGTTAGTTCATATAAGGAATGAAGTATTAAACAGTAAAAAGAGAGATTTAATATACACAGAAGTGAACTATAAACATTAGAATTTAGTATTTAACATTAATTAAGTGTAAATAACAAATAAAGGAACGGTTGATTTGATGATAAATTCATGCTAATCCAATGAACTAATAAGATGAACTATTACAGTATTCGCTCATTTTCGTTTTGTGACTTAGTCCTGCTGGTACCATGCTGGCATGCATGAACCCAGAGGTGCGATCTAATTTGTTTATTTATTCGACGGTAAACCCTTTTTACATAGAAAATATAATATAATGTAGATTGCTAGCCTTATCAATAAAATAAGAACAAATTATACAATTAAATGTAACTTGGCAATGACTTAATGGTTAAGTGCTAGATTGGCAATACTATAAATAGATAATAATACTCATTATATTGTAAACTTTAACAAGATAACTAAACAAATAGTTGTTTATTTAATTTTATCTTTCTACTAAATTAGGAAATTGTAGTTCTTACAGGGATTGTATCCCCATTTCATTCCCTTATGCTAGTTGATATTCATGATAAATGTAACTAAAACATGTATTGCAATTAAGTATTTTATTAGGAAATCACATAATTACACACTAATATTAAAGCTTTTAAATAATACCCACATTTAAAAAATAAACTGCAAACTTGAGCACAGTGATTAACCTTAAAAAATCTTGATATCTGAGCAGAATTTGTCTTAGTATTCCATATACAACACTTAGTTGTCAAGATAAAACAAATATACAGAACAGATACAGAGTAGTATATCCATCCAACGTTACCCAAGCACCGAGCGAAACCCGCATACGAGTCCGTTGTGAATATTAAATCTGCTTCAGGCCTTCCTCACAACGATATCTTCCCCATATATCTGGGCTTGTATACATGTTTATACACAGATTTCTGTCTTGTTCACACACATAATTCTGTGTGTGATATTATGATAAATAGTGGAAATATTGAAACCTTCGATTCGGTTGTACCAATGTCCTTTTTAACATAAAGAAAAAGTTTTATGTTTTTAAATTAAACAATGCAATGTCCTTTCTCAAAAATGGATTCGAACTTATGTCAAAATTAAATTTTTCTTAAAATGTTTTCTGTCACTCTTTATTCGGTTTACGTATTTACCTATCGACTGAAACAAATGTGGACTTAGCTTTTTGTTATTAAACAGGAGACTAGTGTACATACAAAGGACGTAATCCACGTTTTTTGCAACATATAATATTTCTATCTTCTATTTCTTAAACCCGTTAAATATGTATTTTAAATAAATAATTTGGGGGAAAAAAAGTACATAAAAAACATATTTTAAATATCTCCTAGAATTTATTTGTAATATACTAAAATTTAACAAGGGAGTATAATGCCCAAGTTTCATATGTTCCTTAATTTCTTCTTTCAGTAAAAACGTCAAGTAAAGGTAGCATAGTGTTAGCTAAATTTTTATTGTTAGCTCTTGAATTAGTCCTTGAATATAGCCATATTGTATTGTTTAACTAATGTTTAATATTTTGGAAACTGTGACCAAAATATATGTAATAAGATAAAAACACACAACCAACCCCAAAAGCTTAGATTTTTTCAATTAAAACTTATATATAAATATATTTTACTGTTTGTATGAATACAAGTTTTTATTAGTGATACTTAAACGTCATATAACAATACATTTTCTTATTTATTGTTAATTTCATCCCAAAAATATGCTATACACTTTGTATTTGTGATCTAAAATTATTTATAAGTATTTAAGAAAGCTGAATAGGATTTTTCTGCTTTATAGTTATGTATCATGGCATGGCTCCACTCAAGGAGTTACCTTTATCAATAGGAACTAAAATTACCAAGGAGACATTTGATATCTGTATAATGTATATAACTCTGGTAAAAATTCAAATCTCTAAATGAAAGATAATAACCTAAAATGTGCATACGTCATTATTTTGGTGTTGTAAAACAGACCTGAAACTTCTTGTATAATCTCGTGTCCACAGCTTAAGATATTTAAGGTCAAAAGTCACAAAAAATCCGGTTTTTACAAATATGTCGTTTCCTTTTGCTGATTGACATATAAGGTGATCATAAAAATTGTAGAACGAAATATGTTCTTCAAATTTTGTCTCAAGTAATTCTATTTACATTCAACCATTCCTGAGGTATAGCGCACAGACTTTGGGATCGTTATATACGATAACCGATATGAGCTAGTAGGATATAATAAATAAATCAGTAATATAGTTTAATTCTTTACTTATAATAATATTATTATTATATAATTTATTATTTAATATACTATATTTATAGTTATTAATCATAAATTAAATATTCTGTAGTTAATATTTATTATATTTTTCTCATTCAATATAGTTATTGTTAGATGATAAATAATAAACTTTATTTGTTCAATAATAAATAGTAATAGTTTTATTATAATAAATATTATTATTAATAATAATTATTCATATTAATAATAATTTATTATTATGAAAATTATTATAAACAATACTATTTATAAGAATAATACTGTCGAAGTGAGTGAAGAGTAGTATCAGAAATCTGATCAAACATTACGTTTTATTTGTTATTTGACCTTTATAGAAACTGCAGGCTAGATAATTCTTTACGTAACTAAATTAGTTTTGATTTAAAAAATTTTTTGGTTTTAAACGTATAAAAAAATACATTTCTTATTTTTTTGAAATAAAATGCATGATAATTTCAATAATTTTTTAAACTAAAACAATATTCAATGTATACATAATACTGTAAATCATTGATGTATTTAATATCCCATAAACAATGCAAATTAGTTATTAAAACGTAATGATTGTTAGCATAGAACGACGATGTTATTTCTCTTAAACTTCTGGTATAGCAAATTAGTAATTGATGTGAAACTAAACTCATCGCTACTCAACTCCCCTAATAACCTCACAAAGTTTGCTCAAGCAATCGCTAAATTGAGGTGTGAGAGTTTGGTTTGTCGGGAGCAAATAGCGTCAGTGTTGCATTTGAAACACAAATATGATAAAAAATTCATAAAATATGTAAAGTTAAATATCGACAACAGAAAGAAAATAGCATGATATCAATTGAGAGATTTTCAAAACGCTCCTAATTTTAAAGAACATATCTTATTAATACTAAATAAAGGTAATTGGACATTGTAAAATTTACATCGTTATTAATAAAACACGGATAGATGCGGAAATAAATCTTCAATTTACAAAGAATGTCTATCACTCGTAAATACTTTTAAGTTACCTTATATGTTTAATGATCTATCATTTTAAATTTGACAACTGTGTGGTATTATATTATTTTAATGTACATATATAAAAGAGTAATAAAATAAAACTTTGGAAGGTGACATTAGACCATCCTTCTGATATAGAAGCAGCATTCAATCTGCCAGGATTGGAAACGCCTGTAATAGTCATCAGTATAATGGCTGAGAGGATCAAGGGCTACCATTACATCAACATCACTGGCGGCACATGTGATAGCGTTGACTCCGTACAGTTTATTGATACCCTCATGACACTCTCACTGTTCACTTTGCAATTTAACATGTGTATGTAATGTACTCGTATTTATTATTGTTGTAAAATTGGCGCCTCCTGTGTTTATGCCGCAATTTGTAAACGACACAGACAAAAGTAAAATATTTTGACTTTATAACTGTTTGTGCTATTCATAAATTTCTTCATTAAAAAAAATAAAATTTATAATAATTGAAAGAAAGTTTTTTTTAAAACTAAAAAAATATGTATACATAATACTGAAATAATGGATTTATTTAAGTCCCCATTAAAAAATTCTATTAAATTTCTTTATTTTTAAAACGTAATGATTATTCGCATAGAACGATGATGTTACATTACACAAACATAAGACTAGAGATTGTTATACGTTTCGTCATGTGCTCTTGGCATCCAAATAGCAGTGCAAATATCATAAAAAGTTAGAAAGTCTCCTTTTAACGTACCAACTTAATATTCTTAATTTCCCATGCAAACAATAAAAATTATAAAAGAACTAAATTTTACATATAAATATTAACCGACGCTAAAACGGGAGTGATAATAGTTTAATAAGTAAATTTACGAAAGTACATATCGCCCTTTTGGATGCTTGGGTATAGCAAAACTGTAAGTTTTGTAACATTTTTTGAATGAAAGATTATTTACTTTGACATAAAGAAACACAGTGTGCATTATACCTCCCTATACATTTGGAATTTTTTAAGGAAACTGAGACACTTATTACTGTTTCTTAATTACGTAATATAAATTTTGACTTCCTTACCTGTGATATTGACGTAAGTTTATCAATAATTCACAAGGAACAAAGAAGACAGTAAGCTATCTAGATTTGTAACGACTCTCATAGCAATATCAGATTAAGGTAAACTTAGTATTGAATCTAAATATTAAGTATTTGCTTTGTTTTAACAATGTGGCTATAGGAAAACTCCAAATAAACAGAAAACGTGTATTGTTAGAATGTCAATAAGAGTTTCGGAAGTTTGGATACTCCACAGAATATTTTAAAAATAGCCATAGATGTTTTGGGATGAACATATAAAAAATTAACTTAGAGAATATTTAATGAGTGAAAGATATTCAACTGTTAAATTTACTGCTAATAATACAATATTTGGAATTTACAATTATATCGTAAAAAAGTTTACTGAAGTATTAAAAATTAGTTATCAAACATAGCGTTTTACGCTTGGGGGTTTCGAATATATATTATTTGACACGTAAGACACATTATACGGACTATTCCTATCTCCATAACTGAATGAGAAGGATAATAAATCATCAAATCACTTTTCACTTGCATAAATCACTTTAAAGTTTTGTGGCATTAACTTATACTTATTTTGTAGATGTTTTATGTGGTCTGTTTACTGATCTATTAATAATGTATTTACAATTTACATGCCATACATTATAATAATATGTCCACTTACGGTGTAGCACATTAAACCAAAATAAATAATCTATGAATATTTTTTTCAAATTTACACATCAATAAAAATCAAATTCCGTTCTGAAAAAGTGTCCTATTTACTTTTTAATTACAAAACTTAAAGTACACAAATAACTAAACTATTACAGTAATGTGAAGACAATACATTAAAAATCTATCAGGGTGATTCAAAACTAATCGGTAATCTCTCGGGAGCTTATTCTATAGCTAAAAAACAAGTTAAAAAAGTTCATATAACCATATTGCCCGGAAACGCTTCGTTACGTGTTACGGCTAGCGAAAGATTTCACCGATTTCAGAACTCTGGTGAAGTCAGGCCGTATAAAAATGTATAAAGTTAGTTACAAAGATAACAAATTACGATTGTTTTTTTATGTTTTTTATACCTGGGAAAAATGTATTATAAAATTCGTGCCCAGACGCTGTAAATGCAATACTTTCAGAAGATATTCTACGTAAACACAAGAATTGATGCCAAACGAAATAACACATTTTTGTGTTTATACGTAAGATTACTTCACATAAATGTTAATAATGGTCATTTTTTTCTTAAACAGATTTGTAGACATCTTAATTTGAAAAGATTCATGTGAAGGACTTAGGAAAAAAAATTAATAATAGTTATTGAATTTTAGCTTTATTTAAAAAATAAAACTGACGCACAAAAAATGTATATTTTATCTGCATAAATATATTAACTATTGTGTAGGTTGTGAGTCCAGTCTGATTCATTTATCAACATTTTTTACGTTATTTTTCTTTTGCAAAGGTTGGCAATATCAGCTGCATCAACAAATTAAGTTTCATGGAAGTAAAGTATTATTTGAATAACCTTTATGGAGGTTGCTTTGTAATTGTGGCGTGTGAAGATTGTATTTTGTGAGATCCTGTGATTATTTGAAATATTTTATACAAGTGTATAATATTTTTTATTAAATCATTTATTTTTAAAATATTTATTAAATATTTTTATAAAAGTGTATGTAATTATTATTAGTAAATAATGGCAGATATTGTAAATGGTATGTATTCGTTTGAAGAGTATACGGACTTGATACTGATTTTCGGCAAAGTTAAACAAGAATGGTTTGCTGCAGTTCAGGAATAATCGTGATTACTTTTCCCACATCGCAAGAACACCTGATCGCAAACATTTGAAGCTGTGGAGAGAGACTTAGAGAAACTGGTAGCTTTAAACCGAAGCGAATAGATTACTGGGCGTCAACGTAGCGCAAGGGACTATAATAATGAACAAGCAATAATAAATGGCTGATGTGAATTATTCACAAACCACAAGCACCAGTCGATTATCACGTCAGTTAAATATTTGCCAAGTCAAGCGTATGGCGGACACTTAAATATATAATTTATTTTGGGAGCGGTTTTCAACAAATAATTGCTGGTTTTCATTACGACTCATGTCTTATTTATAGTCTTAAAAAAGTTAAAAGCTTATTTTATAGTTATTAATTAATTAAAAACGATTATTAATTAGTCATACAGTTATATATGGCTATATCACCTTGTATTGTACATTAAATACATTGTATATATGTTCTTTGTATGTCGTTTCAGATACACCCTGGCCTGTTATCGCTGGAGGACAGTTCAGTGTTTATAATATGGCGGAGCAAAGTACGCACAAATTCAGCTTTCTTTCAATATTCACGGCGTACGCGTGGCATCTCACAACTCTTGTTCCTGTTTCGAGTACGGCGAGATCGGACTTGAGACACTGCTGTGGTTTTTGTTTGTCTCTCTGTTTTCCCGGCCGTGCCCTGGCGGGGGGGGGGGAGGGCGGGAGGGGAGTGTGAGGGGAGATGGGGCGCGGGGGATGGTGGGGGATGGTGGGGCGATGGGGCGGAGTGAGGAGGGAGAAGCTGGGAGGCAGAGCGAGAGGGGAATTTTTTCCTCTTCGAGGATTTTTTCTCAGCTCTCAGGAATTTTTTTTCTTGTTTACTTTTTTACCCTCTTTCTCTTTCTTTGGTTTTTTGTGTACCTTCAGGTTTTTTTTCTTTTTTTTTTCTTTCTCAGGATCAGTTCAGGTTTTTTTTTTCTTTTTCAGGTTTCTTTCAGGCAGGAGTTAACTTTTTCTTTATCGAGGGATTTTTTTTCAGTTGCAGGATTTCTTTTTCAGGTTCTCTTTTTGTTTCATTTTTTTTTTTTCTCATGGAATTTTTTTTCAGTCAGTTTCTTTTTTTCAGTATTTCTTCTTTCTTTGTCTCATTTTTTTCAGTTTGTCAGGATTTTTTTTTTTTCCTTTTTTTTTCTTTTCTTTCATTTTTCTTTTTTGTTTTTTTTTTTTCTTTTTTTTCAGTTTTTTGTCTTTTTTTCAGGATTTCTTCTTCTTTCTTCTTTTTTATTCTGTTCAGTTTCTTTTCGATCGGACGTCAGTTCAGGAGTTTTCTTTCTTCAGGTCAGGTTTTTCAGGATTAGCGTTTTTCAGGTTTTCAGGATTTTTCAGGTGCTGTTTTCTTTTCTCTGTCTCTTTGTATTTTTTATCTGGATATCATTCTTGTTGTTTTTATTCGTCATTTCTGTCTGTAATATCAGATTTATTTCATGCGTGTTCTTCTTTTTTCAGTTTTTTTCAGATTTGTTTTTTGTGTTGGTGTCGTTCTGGTTGTTTTAGGCTGGTTTATCGTATTCTGTGATATGTTCAGGCTTCTTTGTTTTTCACTCAGTTTTTTTTTTTGTTTCAGGTTTCAGGATTTTTTCAGTTTTTTTTCAGGATTTTTTTTGTCTTTTCTTTTTTTGTGTTTTTTCGTTTCATTTTCAGATTTTTTTTTTTCTCTCTTTTTTCTTTTTTTCTTTCTTTTGTTCAGGATCTCTCGGTCTTTCTTGTTTTTTTTCTTTCAGTGTTCTTCTTTTTGTTTTTTCTCTTTGTTTCAGGCTTCTTCCAGGTTTTTTTTCTCCTATCTTCTTTTTTTCTTTCTATTTCAGGATTGTTTTTGTTTTTTTCCAGGTTCAAGATTTTCGTAAGTTATTCTTTTTTCTTTTTTTTGTTTTTTCTCTTTTTTTTTTTCAGTTTTATTTTTCTTTTTCTTTTTCTCTGTTTTTTTTTTCTTTTTCTCAGTTTTTTTTTTCTCACTTTTTTTCTTCAGGAATTCGTTCCTTCAGGTTTTCTTCAGTTTTCAGGATTTTTTTCTTCTTTTTTTTCGGTTCATTCAGGTCAGGATTCTCTTTGTCAGGATTGTTTTTTTTTTCTTCCTTTTTCAGTTTTTTCAGTTTGTTCTTGTTTTCTTTTTCTTTTTTTTTTTTTTCTCTTTTATCATTTATATCCAGGATTCAGTTTTTATCTCAGGAGTTCATTTTTTTTTCTGGATTTGGAATCCCCAGGCATTGAGGAGCGCAGGGTACAAGTATCAGCTACAGAGTCAACCAAACCAGCGATCGTCGAGCCTCCGAAACATGGTCAAACCTTTCTTAAAACCACATACATACCTTACACACATATTTTGGGAACTTACTGGTATACGATGTTTCCTAGATCTCTTGTAGACACAATGGTTGCATTAGGGAACAGGGAGGCAATAATCGTTCCGTGAGCACAAGAGCCCGGGACCAGGCGAAGCCTGGTCTCTCTAGGAAAACATGTGCCTTGCTTGTATAGTATTTCAGGTCGATACCAAGTGTTTCGCCACCGACCAAACAGCATACAAGACCAGCTAGTGTGAAGGCAACTCATCAAGCATGAGGCCAAGAGCTTTGAGGATTCACACTCCTTCAGTATGACACTGCCAAGCAACACCTCACCCACTGTCTCCGAACCCACATTGGAAGGAATCGACAACACACTACACTTTTCCTTGTTCAGTTTAAATCCCATGCCTCTCAGGACCATCATGGATCAATGCTTAACGCCGCATTCAAAATGGAACTGCTGAGTCAGTCTTCGGGCTTTCATATGAAACACACAGTTGAGCATCATCGGCGTATGAATACAAGCGCTATGTTTGCAAGTCCTGTGAACCCATAGTCGGCGGAAAACAGTGGTGAATAGAATGGGCCCCTCAAGGCAACTTCCCTGTGGAACCACCAGCAACTCTACTTAAAGATGAGGAGAAATCCTTCCCATTTTTTAACCTATTGTTGTGCCTATTCACCAAATAGGAATCAAACTCAAGAAACCACCTCTGGTCGAAAAACCATAAAAATGCATGGACAGACAAAACAATCCTGTGTCTATTGGTCGAATGGCATGTGAAAGTACAGGCCATTGCAAGAAGCCACAAGCACAATAAGCACTTCATGAAAGCACTGTTGGTGTACCCATTCCATATAACACGTGTTCAAGACTTCATTACCGCAAGATCTTAATAAACGGAAGTGTTCTGCCGCTGGTTAAAGAAGAAATTGTTTAACGAATCAGTATTTTCTTCGGCGTATTTCGTTACTGATGGAATCCTGTTTTACTAGAAATGGAATTGTAAATTTCGTAAAATGACCCATACTATGGGCGTACGACAACCCACATGAAACTGCTGACGAGGCATTTTTAAACATACATTTTCAGTCAAATGTATGGCTTGGTGTTTGGGTGATAATATGATCTGGACCACTTTCCTCCCTAATGACTCAATGAAAGTAGGAGTACTTAAAATTTTTTTAAGAACAAACCTGCCTACCCTCTTGGAAGCTATTCCCATGCATTCAAAACAGAATAAATGCATGGTTTTTGCACGACGGAGCACTCCACATTTTTCTAATGATGTGAAAAATATTTAAATGATAATACGGTAGACAATGGATTGGTCGAAAATGGACCAAATAAATTGGCCCCACGTTCTCCTGACCTCAAGCCAGCAGACTTTTTCTTATGGGGTTGGGTTGAAGTCAATTGTTTATTCAAAACGGATTAACACCAAGGAGGTGTTACGTAATCGCCATTACAGAGGCGGCTAGATAAACTATCAAGATTGCTCTCCAAAAAACGATATGAATCTCGCTAGAAAAGAGTGGTTTCGTTCGTGCGAAAACGTGCATTGCTAACAACGGGAGGACACTTGAGCAACTATTATAGGTGTTTATTACAGTTGTGTTAAAGGTAGAAATACATTTTATGTTAATGTTCAGTCTAGAATAAATGATCAGCTGTACTCACAACCTAAAACATTAGTTAATATATTATGCTGATTAAGATATGAATTTTAGTGTGCGTCTGTTTTATTTTTAATTATAGCTAAATTTCAATACATATTATTAATTTTTTTCCTAAGTATTTCAACGAGGAATCTTTTTCAGAATTAATATTCTACAAATTGTTCTAAGAAAAGAATTGACCTTTATTTAACATTTATGGAAGTAATCTTACGTTAAACACAACAAAGTGTTATTTCTTTGCACCATTCTTGTGTTTTACGTAAGATATCTCTGAAAGTATTGCATTTACACGCTCTTGGACGAATTTTAATAAATTTTTCAGATATAAAAACAATATAAAAAACAATCGGATTTTGTATCTTTGGTAACTACCTTTACTATTTTTATTACGGCCTGACTTAACATAGGGTTCTGAAATCCGGGCGAAATCTTCTCGCTTAGCGTAACTCGTAACGAAGCGGTTTTTCCGGGCATATGGTCATATGAAATTTGTTACCTTGTTTTTAGCGATAGAATAAGTCCCGAGAGATTGCCGTTTTTAGTTTTGAATTCACCCTGTATATTAAATTTATAACTCAAACATATTCAAATTCATAACACTGATGAGGTCAAACGTAATCGATAGAATATCGACTTTAACAGGTAATGCATTGTGTCATTAATAAGTGAAGTAATACCTATATTAGAGTGAGCAAAACAAGGGCTAAAGAAGGCTTGAGTCCTAGGTGAAGACGGTGAACCAGAAAGTTTAAGCTGACAATAAATTCACTGCAATCAGTATCAGTTTTTTAAGTATACTAAAAATCCCACGTTACGATGCTTGTGCAAAGTTTTCAACTACAAACTATAAAAACAGAATAGAATAATTATGTGAGATACTCTAAATGCTTCAAATATAAAAATCGTTACAACCTAAATTTGATTTGTTCCATTTTCTTATTTAAATACGTTTGTATCAGAAGGCAAATAATAAATCTAACAAATAATAAATACAATAAATCTAAATTAAATAATTTTTTTTCACTAGATTTATATACATACCAATTCTTTAAATACTGTCACACCCAAATTAATTACACCCTAAATATATGTCTAATAGACATTTTTTACATTAAATTTCATACCTCTTTGACTTTAAAAAAGTAAGCGCACTCAATATTCTTAATGTAATTCACTATTAATCCAATTCTTAATTTTAAAAATATCTTCAAATTATCAGATATTTAAGTTCTGTAAAAAAATAACGATAAATATTTTGTATTTATATAGTGATGGATCTGATCTATAAATTGAAAATGATAAACTAAGATAAGATCAATCTGAAGTGTTATAAAGAGACTGTTAAATCTTTAATAGGTTTTTCAGTGCAATATCCACAAAAATACTTTCTCTTTTAGATTATGCAACGTTAGGCAGTATTTTGTACATCATCAGTTTTTGTAATTAGCAATATATAAAGTAAGTTTTAAAAACTGATCTCTTATAAAATTAAGTTATAATATTTCTTTGGCATATGTAGTAATAATTTATTAAAATTACATAAAAAATTAAAAGGGTGTTATATCATTACTATTCCCAGCTATGACAGCATTTTCACGGTAACCTGACGTTACTAATTTGCAGTATGACGTATAAAAGGTAACAGCACTGCAGTTGTATAATTTTTCCACTCGCAAATTGGCAAGCGGAACTGAACGACTTGTCACTCTGCCAAGGTCTACAGTGAGCTTCACTCACTACAGCCTCTGAATCTGGGGAACTGTGCCACATTGCACATTGTATGAGGAACCCCGATAATTAAAGTATGTAGTCTAAACGATTAAGTTAGAATTGCCCAGATTCTTATAGACATTGACATATACTATATAGATACAGGATAATCAATAACTAAGAATAAAAACGTATTAATAATGTTAACATTGTTTATCAATCTTCTTTGAAAACAAATTGTATCAAATACTACTTCGATTATTACTATTGACATCAATAATCAGTTTCTATCAGTGTTGTTTACGCCTGAGAACTATATTTAATGTGTATTATTATACGTATAAACATGTTTTTTTCTGAGGTTAGTGGGATTATTTTTTAATCTGATTTTGTATAAAAGTTATCATTAAATTACCTTTTATTTAACGACATTACAAAATTTAAATTAGCTCGTAGTTAATGTATGCAGCTCAAATATACTCCGAACAAATGCATAAAAACTATTCTATGGAAAAATAAGTAAGTTAAAAAATAGAAAATATAGGTATAATCTTTAACCTGAAGTCACCGGATCACAAGGTTACAATTTGGCAGGATTAATAATATGTTCTGTACGATACGAGCCCACTAAAAAAATATTAATGTTATTTTCCAGTTATATTTATATTAATTCAAAAACTCTGGATCTTGCATACAGCTAATGAAGTACGGAAGTAGTTCTGAGACAAATGTATTATACACTGATAAAATAAGTATTATACGTTTTTGGCAAATAAGACATATGAAGTCCGAGTCTCGGTTATGTTAACTGAGCACACAGCTCTAGGACACTGACGAGTTTGTTATTGTAACACACCCCCTCTGTTATCCGTTATCATTGGATTTACGTGTGCCTTTGCGGTTTATTTCTGATAAACAGAAATATTTTAAAAACCGCAACGAAGAAAGAGGAACTTTTTCTTTTTTAACTTCAATGGATAGCACATATTGGGAGATACATAATATAATGTATAGAATCTTCATTATTCTATGGCATGGAATTAAGCGTTACGACAATACTGTTTAATTACAAATTACAATTATTAAACTACACTGTAAAGGTAAAGAACAGTAGTAGTTGTGATCCAATAATAGAAATGACACTAACATATTTCTATTTAAAACATTATTTATGATACGTAAAACTTACCAACTCCAACGGACTGCTACAAAGGAGTAAAAACATAGTTTCTATTCCCACTCCCAGTGGTGATTTATTTTAACGGCTAAAGTTCCAGCTTCATAATAACCAACTGCCACTTCAGAGCTTAGGATGAAAAAGGTTATTAATGAACGATTCTAAAACGTCGTATTACGAATCATCGTCCTTATTTAACGTAACAATTAAAACTGAATCGTAAATTATTAAAAACTAGAAACTAAATATCTGTAAATTAGTGTAACAAGAGTCAATCTATTAATAATATTAACCTTTAAAACTAGATATTATTAAATGTTTAGAACACTTTGATACGAATACTACTAAAACATTTGATGTTAACACTAAACTTTGACCATTTATGTTTAGTTAAATAAGTTCCTTTTTTTATTTCAAGTTTATGTCTGTTGTGGTAGTGTCCCCTACTTCCCTGAAATCTTTTCAAAAGTTAAAGTTTTGTGTTCTGTATAATCTCATGGGAAATTATCCATCATAAGCCTCGTAATTATACTGTTGCTTATGTGTGGACGACTACCTTTTAGTTGAGTTACATCTCACGTATTACATTCTTCAGAGTCAGATAAAGTATGTAAATGCAAACCATTAAAATTTAAATGATATAAGAATTTATTATCACGTTTGACATCAAATCTGTAAACTTGTAATTCAAACTACATTGGCAGGGTTTTATAATGGACTAAATCATACATATAAAACATCCTGAATATGTACTTTACAAACTGAATATTTACATATGAATGTGTACAACATCACAGTAATGAGCTATAAAATAATAACTTTGCCCATATTCTCTGAATCAATTTTATTTTAGTGCGTTCTCTTGGTGTTACATAAAACGATATTAATATTGACATAGATTATTACTATTCATACTGCAAAAAAAACATGATCAATGAGAATTGAAAATGTGTAGATATTAAAAGCTTGCTGAACATTCACCGCTTCAACTGCCAGCTCCCGACTCTGTATCTCTCGACTTTCATTGTCACAGGATTAGTGCTCAGTTTAGTGTTCAAGTGTTGGCTCTACTGGCCTAGATATAAATCCTCCTGAGCAATAAATTCTGATTATATATGAACCGATTAAAAAAGCGACCTGCGCGAAGATTTCTTGCGTATAAGGAGAGGGGTGAGCAGGAGCTCAACCATGCCTACCGCCACCCCTCTTTTCATTGCTCGATCTATTTCCTTTGTTCTTTTCATTTCAATTCTTCTATAATTTAAATGTTATAGCTTCGCATTTCCATATGTTATCTGAATCTGAGGAATGTTACACATGAGATGTAACACAACTAAAAGGTAGCTGTAGTAGTCCAAGTTTATAACTACAATATAACTAATAGGCTTTTGCGGAATATGAGTTATTTCCCATGAGAATATTAAACAACAGACAGGCCATGAAACTTTAACTTTATAAAATACTGGCTAGTTCCCGCGGCTTCACACGCTTTTCGTGAGCTTGGCCCGTGCATGAGCATTTCTGGTTCAAGGGAATATCCAGCGCCGACTTAGAGTTTGCAACAAAATCTGTAAAAAGTGTATCTTTGTATTCATTGTACACGTGTATGTAGGTACTTTATTCTAAAGTGGTCTAACACTCTAGCTTTAAGTTCATCCAGAAATTTATTTTAAAGACAAATATACATAATAACTTAGCGCCTTCAAACAGTGTTAGGCTATTATACGTTAATGTATTGTAATTGAAGTTTATAATGTGCAGGAGCTTTGAAAACTTTTACCTTTTGCAGCGCTGCCTAGTGGCGACTTACATCAATGGGCATGGCTTATAAAACTTCTCTGTGGAAAAAATACATATACATATTAATCTTCGTAATGATCGGTCATAATATAGTTTACGATTCCATAAAGGACAAACATACAAACATTCATATATATATATATATATATATATATATATATATATATATATATATATATATATATATATATATATAACAGATATAAACACTAAATTGGAAAATTAACTTATTTAACTAAACATAAATGCTGAAAGTTTAGAATTAACGAATTGTGTTCTTTCAAGTAGTATTTGTATTGGTGTGTCCTAAAATATTTTACTCAATCACTTTACTCCAGAGTTATTAAATCGAACTATTTTGTAGTCTATCTCTTTTTCAAGTCTCCCCACACCTCAATTTAAATTGTAACCTTTCTTGAAGAATTACAAACAATACTTTTCACATGCCAATTTACAATTCTATTTACTAACTAGTTTAACTCTGCCTTCTTCCATTTATATATTTTTTATATTGATTTAATTCCGCTTAGACAAATATCAACATACCCAATAAATTAAACCATCCATGCCAAAGTAGACACAAAAATATTTTTATGGGATTCCAGTAATGCGAGAAAATCGTATTGCTGCGTAAACTCTTTTCTATCGTTCCACTGCACTGGGATAAGCTACATCTTTAGGGAATATTTAAATTTAAATTTCATTGCAAACATTTAAACGTAGTGCTATTTTATTATAAAATAACGCAATTCAAATGGTAACATTTTTTAGTTTTGCAGAAGTTCAGTAAATTTTTTTTTGTCAATTATAAATTTATTTTTTTGTATATAAACATGTAAAAACCCGAAAGAATCTTTGTTAATAAATCCAATTAAAAGTGCCAAGATTAAAACTGTTCTTAAACTCACTAAAAATGAACCGTATACAAAACATGGTACAAATATTGTGTTTTAAAAATAAGTTTTAGTTAAAATGGAAGGTGGAAACATACTGGAGCTATAAGTAAATTTTTGCCGCTTAAGACAAGGTGGGATATTTGGAGTGGAAAATGTCCTTTCTCGAACGGTCAATCTCCCTCGAGCGCATTTTAACCTTTGTAGAATTCGTTACTGAATTCTATCATTTTCACATTACTAGTTTCAGTTTTACTGATTCAATACTGAAAAAGGTTTATCATAAAACAGAGTATCAGCAAACATGACTAAAATATTTTAAAACATTTACGACATATATAGTAACAATTATTTAATTATATACTTTCAATATATTGATATTGCATATATCATCCTTTGAAAATATAACATTGTTGTGTGAAAATGTTTGGTAGAAATGTTATATTTTCCTAGTGTTTCAACGTTATTACATCAAAAATAAATATACTTGTACTGTGATTTACTTTAGTGCTGTAAATGAAAGGATACATAGATTTATTTATTGGCCTCTAACTTGTATTTAATGACCGTGTCAAAATCATAAGAACACTTTTACCTTACATAGGTTATTCAACTGTTTCCTTATCATTATAATTAATTGAATGTTTTGAATAGCTTTATTATAACACTTTAAAAATAAAAAAGTACTAAAAGTGAAGTAACCAACACCAAATAGAAAACAGCCAAGCCCATTACTTTGAATTTGAAGACAATTATCTACATTGACACCTAAAATCACTTATTTTCAATGCAATATCAAGTGAAGTTTTGGAACAACAGGCTTTTGTTGACGTCAACAACTGTGTCCAATACTTCCACAGCCTCATCTTACAACAAACCCTTCAAAAACCAACGTTTTGAATATAGCCTTGCGCACTGCGGGCAACCAGTGTGGGCCTGCTATTTTGTTAGATGACTCCACACTGGAAGAAGTCAGCTCTTTAAAATTCCTAAGAATGCACCTTGACCAAGGGCTGACTTGGAATGAGCATATTGA
Source organism: Homalodisca vitripennis (assembly GCF_021130785.1). Taxonomy (NCBI): domain Eukaryota; kingdom Metazoa; phylum Arthropoda; class Insecta; order Hemiptera; family Cicadellidae; genus Homalodisca; species Homalodisca vitripennis. Next base: position 87,161 of record NW_025778212.1, read on the forward strand.
CTATGTTTGCGCCAAAGTCTGCTCAGGTATTTTTGTTCTGAGATCTTTAGCCAAATACTGCCTGAGTCAGGTACTGATTACAGCGTATTATGGACTGATTTACCCCCATCTGGCCTACGGAGTGGTCCTTTGGGGAGCTTGCGCAAACACACAGTTTCAAAGAGCATTCAGACTCCAAAAAAAAGCAATTCGAATAATCGCCAAAAACCAAATTTAGAGAGTCGTGCAGGGAATCCTTCAAGAAATTGCAGCTGTTGACTCTGCCGTGCCTCTACATTTTGGAAACAACTTTGTTTCGTGTGAGTAAATGGGTCTTAACCAGAGGCCAAGACATACACACATGTATGAGACACGTGGTAGAGCAAACTACCGAACTGGGAGACACAGAACGGTGGTTTATTAACGCCTGCCCTCGCAGGCGGGTGTTCATTTCCTCAACAGACTGCCCAATTCAATTAAAGATACTCCAACGCCCAAGGCGTTAAAGACTCGCCTTAAACGCTTCTTGGTGTCACAAGCATTCTATAATGCAGGTGAGTTTTTGGCATTCGACTGGGAGACCGCCCAATTAGACAACTGACTCCGCTGTACTAAGTGGGTTGCATTGGCGATGTATGAAAGAGGCGTAACTGTGAAACTGTATGTGTGATTGTGTATTGTTATATGAATGTCAGAAATTTAAAAAAACCATGACGTTTGCCATACAGTGTAAGAATTGTCGATGCAATAAAAAGATTTGATTTGATTTGACTTAGCTTTGAAAATTTTGAAATGGTAACTCACGAACGATTACAGGTCAAGCAATAAAACTTTATACATCATTACTGTACCTACAAAACTACTTATTGAAGTAAGTACGTTTTGTCATGTCAAGGAGGTGGTCCGCAAGGAGTCAGAAGCAAATCTAAAATGAGAGCATGGAACGAGTAGTATATAAAATTAGTGGTCATTATTAGTAGAGAAAATTTCCGCAAATCTGACCTAAAACAGTTTACTCTTTAGGAAGGTACCTTGGTTTTAAGTTTAAAACATTTACAATGTACGTATGTCCTATTCTATATGGTTCAAAAATCTTGTCTTGGTTGAGGTTGTGAAAATTAAACTTATTAAATGATTGCTGGACTTAAGAAAGAATGTTTAACTGATTTTGATGTACTGCACAACCTATTATCTCATTTAAGATATCCTTCTAACTCTTTGTGGGCCATCACATTGATAGGAAAAACTGGTATTAGATTCAAAAGGTGCATTTGTAGGCGCAGTAATGATTGTACCAAGTTTCATTGTTTTACCTGTAGTCGTTCGGGAATTATCAATCCTGTGGGGGAACGTTTTACACTGTGTATTGTTAAAATGACAGTCGATAATGAAAGGATCGGATGGAAAATATAAATAATTTGAATGAATTTAACAATGATGAAATAAATATATCTATCTAAAAATAAAACAGATGTAGAAAAAAACAAAATTAAAATGATGAAGATTAAAGTCATTGGTGTATCTTGGATGTCGTGCCGAGCAATTTACCACCTGACTGGTATACTTTCGCTCAAACCTAGTAGTAATCACAACTCGTTTCTAGGAAACTCGCACAAGATATATCAGAAGATAATCTAATGTTGGTCTCATATGCGTTGCCTGTAGCTGTACGATCATAACACTTCCAGCATAAGGTATTAAATGATAGCAGGAATCAGTTTATTTTTGTCTATGTCAATTGTGTTCCGTATTCAGTGTTTAATTTGGTTTGAGAAAACTGTCAGTGTTCAATATCATAAGAAAAGTTTATTATAAGTACGACGGTATTTTATTTTACGAAATAATCTGTTTCTATATGTATAATCCTTTATGTATAGACAGCTATTTAGTTTTTTTTTTGGGGTTTTAAAAATCTGCTTCATCTTTCAAAGCTTGGTTACTGGTTCTGAGAGCAGAGGCCTCGCGGTATCTAGCAGCTTATCGAGTTCGAAATGTTTTATTACCCAGTTATATTTTTAGCTTTGAAACATTTGTCGCAAATAAACTGTTCAGTGAACTAGAATAAAGCGTGTAACTTTTCTTAAACTGTTTCCTGAGTGAGGCGACATGAAAAAATTACTTACGACATGCTCTTCGAGTGACTCAATATTATTTACCCCATTATATACATTGATGCTCCCGTGCTATGACACCTCCTGTTATTTACGTTTTCGACAACTAATATGTCACAACCACTTGCAGATCTCAGTCTCTGGTAGCTCCATACATGTAGATGGATTTGGCCTCTTGCAGATTTCTGCCTGTACTAGGTTACGTCTCCCTCCCATTTAATATACATAGTTGATTGTTTGTAGTTAATACGGTAGGTAATTGTGTACAAAACTTGTATGGTTTATGTAAAGTTTTTTTATTTGTACGATTTCTGTATATCACTGTATACAACCTTGTATGGTTTTTTTACTAACAATTTGAATGATTTGTATATGCAAATTAGAAAATTGGCATCAATTAATGGAGTGCAGCCTGTACCAACACGGTAGAAAGAATTAAACGCTGCATTATCTTTTATCTTTGGGCTTTGGACAGGAAAACTCATTCGTCACAACTTTGAGGGAAAGCTGGAGTCAACCGACTTGACATGCTCTGCCACTCGACACCGACACTTACTAGCCAGGTGTATTAACATTAACCTCTGTAGTTGGACACAAACTCACTCATCACGACTTTCAGGGACAGCTGGAGACAACCGACTCAACATGCTCTGCCACTCGACACCGACACTTACTAGCCAGGTGTATTAACATTAAACCTCTGTAGTTGGACACAAACTCACTCATCACGACTTTGAGGGACAGCTGGAGACAACCGACTCGACATGCTCTGCCACTCGACACCGACACTTACTAGCCAGGTGTATTAACATTAACTTCTGTAGTTGGACACAAACTCACACTTCATGACTTTGAGGGACAGCTGGAGTCAAACCGACTAGAAATGCTCTGCCACTCAACACCGACACTTACTAGCCAGGTGTATTAGCATTAACTTCTATAGTTGGACACAAACTCACTCTTCACGACTTTAAGGGACAGCTGGAGTCAACCGACTCGACATGCTCTGCTACTCGACACCGACACTTACTAGCCAGGTGTATTAACATTAACCTCTGTAGTTGGGACACAAACTCACTCTTCACGACTTTGAGGGACAGCTGGAGTCAACCGACTCGACATGCTCTGCTACTCGACACCGACACTTACTAGCCAGGTGTATTAAACATTAACCTCTGTAGTTGGACACAAACTCACTCTTCACGACTTTTTAGGGACAGCTGGAGGCAACCGACTCGAAATGCTCTGCCACTCGACACCGGACACTTACTAGCCAGGTGTATTAACATTAACCTCTGTAGTTGGACACAAACTCACTCTTCATGACTTTGAGGGACAGCTGGAGTCAACCGACTAGAAATGCTCTGCCACTCGACACCGACACTTACTAGCCAGGTGTATTAGCATTAAATTCTATAGTTGGACACAAACTCACTCTTCACGACTTTGAGGGACAGCTGGAGTCAACCGACTCGACATGCTCTGCCACTCGTCACCGACACTTACTAGCCAGGTGTATTAACATTAACTTCTGTAGTTGGACACAAACTCACTCTTCATGTCTTTGAGGGACAGCTGGAGTCAACCGACTCGAAATGCTCTGCAACTCGACACCGACACTTACTAGCCAGGGTGTATTAACATTAACCACTGTAGTTGGACACAAACTCACTCTTCACGACTTTGAGGGACAGCTGGAGGTCAACCGAATCGACATGCTCTGCCACTCGACACCGACACTTACTAGCCAGGTGTATTAGCATTAACTTCTATAGTTGGACACAAACTCATTCTTCACGACTTTAAGGGACAGCTGGAGTCAACCGACTCGAAATGCTCTGCCACTCAACACCGACACTTACTAGCGAGGTGTATTAACACTAACTTCTGTAGTTGGACACAAACTCACTCTTAATGACTTTGAGGGGACAGCTGGAGTCAACCGACTTGAGATGCTCTGCCACTCGACACCGACACTTACTAGCCAGGTGTATTAACATTAACCTCTGTAGTTGGACACAAAACTCACTCATCACAACTTTGAGGGACAGCTGGAGTCAACCGACTCGACATGCTCTGCTACTCGACACCGACACTTACTAGCCAGGTGTGTTAACATTAACTTCTGTAGTTGGACACAAACTCACTCTTCACGACTCTTAGGGACAGCTGGAGTCAACCGACTCGAAATGCTCTGCCACTCGACACCGACACTTACTAGCCAGGTGTATTAACATTAACCTCTGTAGTTGGACACAAACTCACTCTTCACGACTTTGAGGGACAGCTGGAGTCAACCGACTCGACATGCTCTGCCACTCGACACCGACACTTACTAGCCAGGTGTATTAACATTAACTTCTGTAGTTGGACACAAACTCACTCTTCATGTCTTTGAGGGACAGCTGGAGTCAACTGACTCGAAATGCTCTGCAACTCGACACCGACACTTACTAGCCAGGTGTATTAACATTAAACCTCTGTAGTTGGACACAAACTCACTCTTCACGACTTTGAGGGACAGCTGGAGGTCAACCGACTCGACATGCTCTGCCACTCGACATAGACACTTACTAGCCAGGTGTATTAACATTAACCTCTGTAGTTGGACACAAACTCACTCTTCACGACTTTGAGGGACAGCTGGAGTCAACCGACTCGACATGCTCTGCCACTCGACACCGACACTTACTAGCCAGGTGTATTAACATTAACTTCTGTAGTTAGACACAAAACTCACTCTTTCATGTCTTTGAGGGACAGCTGGAGTCAACTGACTCGAAATGCTCTGCAACTCGACACCGACACTTACTAGCCAGGTGTATTAACATTAACCTCTGTAGTTGGACACAAAACTCACTCTTCACGACTTTGAGGGACAGCTGGAGTCAACCGACTCGAAATGCTCCGCCACTCGACATCGCCACTTACTAGCCAGGTGTATTAACATTAACTTCTGTAGTTGGACACAAACTTACTCTTCATGACTTTGAGGGACAGCTGGAGTCAACTGACTCGACATGCTCTGCCACTCAACACCGACACTTACTAGCCAGGTGTATTAACATTAACTTCTATAGTTGGACAACAAACTCACTCTTTCACGACTTTGAGGGACAGCTGGAGTCAACCGACTCGAAATGCTCTGCCACTCAACACCGACACTTACTAGCCAGGTGTATTAACATTAACTTCTATAGTTCGACACAAACTCACTCTTCACGAACTCTTAAGGACAGCTGGAGTTCAACCGACTCGAAATGCTCTGCCACTCGACACCGACACTTACTAGCCAGGTGTATTAACATTAACCTCTGTAGTTGGGACACAAACTCACTCTTCACGACTTTGAGGGACAGCTAGAGTCAACCGACTCGACATGCTCTGCCACTCGACACCGACACTTACTAGCCAGGTGTATTAACATTAACTTCTGTAGTTGGACACAAACTCACTCTTCATGTCTTTGAGGGACAGCTGGAGTCAACTGACTCGAAATGCTCTGCAACTCGACACCGGACACTTACTAGCCAGGTGTATTAACATTAACCTCTGTAGTTGGACACAAACTCACTCTTCACGACTTTGAGGGACAGCTGGAGTCAACCGACTCGAAATGCTCCGCCACTCGACATCGCCACTTACTAGCCAGGTGTATTAACATTAACTTCTGTAGTTAGACACAAACTCACTCTTCATGACTTTGAGGGACAGCTGGAGTCAACCGACTCGACATGCTCTGCCACTCAACACCGACACTTACTAGCCAGGTGTATTAACATTAACTTCTTTAGTTGACACACAAAACTCACTCTTCACGACTTTGAGGGACAGCTGGAGTCAACCGACTCGAAATGCTCTGCCACTCAACACCGACACTTACTAGCGAGGTGTATTAACACTAACTTCTGTAGTTGGACACAAACTCACTCTTCACGACTTTGAGGGACAGCTGGAGGTCAACCGACTTGAGATGCTCTGCCACTCGACACCGACACTTACTAGCCAGGTGTATTAACATTAACTTCTGTAGTTGGACACAAACTCACTCTTCACGACTCTTAGGGACAGCTGGAGTCAACCGACTCGACATGCTCTGCCACTCGACACCGACACTTACTAGCCAGGTGTATTAACATTAACCTCTGTAGTTGGACACAAAACTCACTCTTCACGACTTTGAGGGACAGCTGGAGTCAACCGACTCGATATGCTCTGCCACTCAACACCGACACTTACTAGCCAGGTGTATTAACATTAACTTCTATAGTTGGACACAAACTCACTCTTCACGACTTTGAAGGACAGCTGGAGTCAACCGACTCGAAATGCTCTGCCACTCACACCGACACTTACTAGCGAGGTGTATTAACATTACCTTCTGTAGTTGGACACTAACTCACTCTTCACGACTTTGAGGGACAGCTGGAGTCAACCGACTCGACATGCTCTGCCACTCGACACCGACACTTACTAGCCAGGTGTATTAACATTAACCTCTGTAGTTGGACACAAACTCACTCTTCACGACTTTTAGGGACAGCTGGAGGCAAACCGACTCGAAATGCTCTGCCACTCGACACCGACACTTACTAGCCAGGTGTATTAACATTAACCTCTGTAGTTGGACACAAACTCACTCTTCATGACTTTGAGGGACAGCTGGAGTCAACCGACTAGAAATGCTCTGCCACTCGACACCGACACTTACTAGCCAGGTGTATTAGCATTAACTTCTATAGTTGGACACAAACTCACTCTTCACGACTTTGAGGGACAGCTGGAGTCAACCGACTCGACATGCTCTGCCACTCGACACCGACACTTACTAGCCAGGTGTATTAACATTAACCTCTGTAGTTGGACACAAACTCACTCATCACGACTTTGAGGGACAGCTGGAGTCAACCGACTCGAAATGCTCCACCACTCGACATCGCCACTTACTAGCCAGGTGTATTAACATTAACTTCTGTAGTTGGACACAAACTCACTCTTCATGACTTTGAGGGACAGCTGGAGTCAACCGAACTCGACATGCTCTGCCACTCAACACCGACACTTACTAGCCAGGTGTATTAACATTAAACTTCTATAGTTCGACACAAACTCACTCTTCACAACTTTGAGGGACAGCTGGAGTCAACCGAATCGACATGCTCTGCTACTCGACACCGACACTTACTAGCCAGGTGTGTTAACATTAAACTTCTGTAGTTGGACACAAACTCACTCTTCACGACTCTTAGGGACAGCTGGAGTCAACCGACTCGAAATGCTCTGCCACTCGACACCGACACTTACTAGCCAGGTGTATTAACATTAACCTCTGTAGTTGGACACAAAAACTCACTCTTCACGACTTTGAGGGACAGCTGGAGTCAACCGACTCGACATGCTCTGCCACTCGACACCGACACTTACTAGCCAGGTGTATTAACATTAACTTCTGTAGTTGGACACAAACTCACTCTTAATGTCTTTGAGGGACAGCTGGAGTCAACTGACTCGAAATGCTCTGCAACTCGACACCGACACTTACTAGCCAGGTGTATTAACATTAACCTCTGTAGTTGGACACAAACTCACTCTTTCACGACTTTGAGGGACAGCTGGAGTCAAACCGACTCGACATGCTCTGCCACTCGACATAGACACTTACTAGCCAGGTGTATTAACATTAACCTCTGTAGTTGGACACAAACTCACTCTTCCACGACTTTGAGGGACAGCTGGAGTCAACCGACTCGACATGCTCTGCCACTCGACACCGACACTTACTAGCCAGGTGTATTAACATTAACTTCTGTAGTTAGACACAAACTCTCTTCATGTCTTTGAGGGACAGCTGGAGTCAACTGACTCGAAATGCTCTGCAACTCGACACCGACACTTACTAGCCAGGTGTATTAACATTAACCTCTGTAGTTGGACACAAACTCACTCTTCACGACTTTGAGGGACAGCTGGAGTCAACCGACTCGAAATGCTCCGCCACTCGACATCGCCACTTACTAGCCAGGTGTATTAACATTAACTTCTGTAGTTGGACACAAACTTACTCTTCATGACTTTGAGGGACAGCTGGAGTCAACTGACTCGACATGCTCTGCCACTCAACACCGACACTTACTAGCCAGGTGTATTAACATTAACTTCTATAGTTGGACACAAACTCACTCTTCACGACTTTGAGGGACAGCTGGAGTCAACCGACTCGAAATGCTCTGCCACTCAACACCGACACTTACTAGCCAGGTGTATTAACATTAACTTCTGTAGTTGGACACAAACTCACTCTTCACGACTCTTAAGGACAGCTGGAGTCAAACCGACTCGAAATGCTCTGCCACTCGACACCGACACTTACTAGCCAGGTGTATTAACATTAACCTCTGTAGTTGGACACAAACTCACTCTTCACGACTTTGAGGGACAGCTAGAGTCAACCGACTCGACATGCTCTGCCCACTCGACACCGACACTTACTAGCCAGGTGTATTAACATTAACTTCTGTAGTTGGACACAAACTCACTCTTCATGTCTTTGAGGGACAGCTGGAGTCAACTGACTCGAAATGCTCTGCAACTCGACACCGACACTTACTAGCCCAGGTGTATTAACATTAACCTCTGTAGTTGGACACAAACTCACTCTTCACGACTTTGAGGGACAGCTGGAGTCAACCGACTCGACATGCTCTGCCACTCGACATAGACACTTACTAGCAAGGTGTATTAACATTAACCTCTGTAGTTGGACACAAACTCACTCTTCACGACTTTGAGGGACAGCTGGAGTCAACCGACTCGACATGCTCTGCCACTCGACACCGACACTTACTAGCCAGGTGTATTAACATTAACTTCTGTAGTTGGACACAAACTCACTCTTCATGTCTTTGAGGGACAGCTGGAGTCAACTGACTCGAAATGCTCTGCAACTCGACACCGACACTTACTAGCCAGGTGTATTAACATTAACCTCTGTAGTTGGACACAAACTCACTCTTCACGACTTTGAGGGACAGCTGGAGTCAACCGACTCGAAATGCTCCGCCACTCGACATCGCCACTTACTAGCCAGGTGTATTAACATTAACTTCTGTAGTTGGACACAAACTCACTCTTCATGACTTTGAGGGACAGCTGGAGTCAACCGACTCGACATGCTCTGCCACTCAACACCGACACTTACTAGCCAGGTGTATTAACATTAACTTTCTATAGTTGGACACAAACTCACTCTTCACGACTTTGAGGGACAGCTGGAGTCAACCGACTCGAAATGCTCTTGCCACTCAACACCGACACTTACTAGCGAGGTGTATTAACATTACCTTCTGTAGTTGGACACTAACTCACTCTTCACGACTTTTGAGGGACAGCTGGAGGTCAACCGACTCGACATGCTCTGCCACTCGACACCGACACTTACTAGCCAGGTGTATTAACATTAACCTCTGTAGTTGGACACAAACTCACTCATCACAACTTTGAGGGACAGCTGGAGTCAACCGACTCGACATGCTCTGCCACTCGACACCGACACTTACTAGCCATGTGTATTAACATTAACCTCTGTAGTTGGACACAAACTCACTCTTCACGACTTTAAGGGACAGCTGGAGTCAACCGACTCGACATGCTCTGCCACTCGACACCGACACTTGGTAGCCAGGTGTATTAAAATTAACCTCTGTAGTTGGACACAAACTCACTCTTCACGACCTTTGAGGGACAGCTGGAGTCAACCGACTGGACATGCTCTGCCACTCGACACCGACACTTACTAGCCAGGTTTATTAACATTAACCTCTGTAGTTGGACACAAACTCACTCTTCACGACTTTTAGGGACAGCTGGAGTAAACCGTCTCGAAATGCCCTGCCACTCTACACCGACACTTACTAGCCAGGTGTATTAACATTAACCTCTGTAGTTGGACACAAACTCACTCTTCACGACTTTTAGGGACAGCTGGAGTCAACCGACTCGACATGCTCTGCCACTCGACACCGACACTTACTAGCCAGGTGTATTAACATTAACTTCTGTAGTTGGACATAAACTCACTCTTCATGACTTTGAGGGACAGCTGGAGTCAACCGACTCGAAATGCTCTGCAACTCGACACCGACACTTACTAGCCAGGTGTATTAACATTAACTTCTATAGTTGGACACAAACTCACTCTTCACGACTTTGAGGGACAGCTGGAGTCAACCGACTCGACATGCTCTGCCACTCGACACCGACACTTACTAGCCAGGTGTATTAACATTAACCTCTGTAGTTGGACACAAACTCACTCTTCACGACTTTGAGGGACAGCTGGAGTCAACCGACTCGACATGCTCTGCCACTCAACACCGACACTTACTAGCCAGGTGTATTAACATTAACTTCTATAGTTGGACACAAACTCATTCTTCACGACTTTGAAGGACAGCTGGAGTCAACCGACTCGAAATGCTCTGCCACTCAACACCGACACTTACTAGCGAGGTGTATTAACATTACCTTCTGTAGTTGGACACAAACTCACTCTTCACGACTTTGAGGGGACAGCTGGAGGTCAACCGACTCGACATGCTCTGCCACTCGACACCGACACTTACTAGCCAGGTGTATTAACATTAACCTCTGTAGTTGGACACAAACTCACTCTTCACGACTTTTAGGGACGGCTGGAGTCAACCGACTCGAAATGCTCTGCCACTCGACACCGACACTTTACTAGCCAGGTGTATTAACATTAACCTCTTTAGTTGGACACAAACTCACTCATCACGACTTTGAGGGACAGCTGGAGTCAACCGACTCGACATGCTCTGCCACTCAACACTGACACTTGGTAGCCAGGTGTATTAACATTAACCTCTGTAGTTGGACACAAACTCACTCTTCACGACTTTGAGGGACAGCTGGAGTCAACCGACTCGACATGCTCTGCCACTCGACACCGACACTTACTAGCCAGGTGTATTAACATTAACCTCTCTAGTTGGACACAAACTCACTCTTCACGACTTTTAGGGACAGCTGGAGTAAACCGTCTCGAAATGCCTGCCACTCTACACCGACACTTACTAGCCAGGTGTATTAACATTAACTTCTGTATTTTCCCAAAAAAAAAAAACGCTAAATCTTCTGCAGTTTTAAGTCTTTAGTTTTTATAACATTGTTTTGTGTAAGTTGGAATGTTTCCTTAATTTTGCTAAAGGAATTTTTAATATTGGAAAACATTCTGATGCACTATAGTTTCGTCTAAAATTTACCTTTTTTTAGGTACACTTTTCTCAAAAACTAAAAGAGATATTGCAATGAAACTTTCACACTAATTTTGTTTGTTGCTCTGTTAACAATAATAAGTATTTTCAAACATATATTTTTTACAACTTTTTTTTATTGATTTTTGAATTTTAAAACATTTATTAAACATTTTTTTTTTTGCATAAAAGTGTTATAATTTTTTTATTTTTTATTTTCATGTAATAATACATTCTTATTATTGTTTGTTGTGATAATACAAAGAATGTGTGCAAGTTTGGTCAAATTTGGTTCAATAGTTTGCAAAATAATGGTTACCAAATGACAAAAAAACAAACTTTCGGAAAACCAACATTTAATTTTACTCTGCCCTAAAACTAACAAATGTGTATAGGCCTACCTACTTGAACATAATTAGTGTGCACCATAGCCATAGGCTGGGTCATCTGGGTCTTCCTCATTCTCAAGTATTCTACGTTTTCACTTGTTTTTCTGACTTCTTTTGCTTTTTTTTCTATATCTTTCATGGCTTTTTCAGCTTCAAATATGCGGAGTTCATCTTGTGTCGCTTGAGTCCTACAACACAATTAGTTCCTGCTTGGCCACATAACTTATCAAGAACTTTTATCTTCCCAAGAGCTCCATCATTGTAACACAATATTGCATCTTGCACTCCAATTGTCAAAGTGGAAAGTCCAACAAAATTGTTTTTGGAAATCCTTGTCCAAATCATATTATTGAAGGACTCGTTTTGGTTTTGTGTCTTTCCGTGAACACATTTTTTTAACAAATTTGGGTCTGCTAAGTCTTTATATATTGGTTTTATGTGCTCCATCACAGCAATTGGTAAATTGTTAGTGGGTGTAGGGGAAACTTTTAGCGCTTTGCTGCGGTTGTACTTACACCATGATTCTACACCTTCTGGACATAGGCCATGCATTGGTTTGTCTAAGGTTGAGGATTTGTGGAAGTATGTGGCCCATATTGATTTTTTCATATTTACTACTAAACTTGTGTATTTACATATTTACATCTCCTTCTCCCAAACTTCTTTATTCTAGGCATAATCACTGATAGTTTTCTCTTTTTTCGATAACAATAAACTGTAATATAGGAAGCTAATACTCACCAAACTCACATTCACATAAAACAGGACCAACATAACCTAATAACATCACAGAATTAGAGAGTAAGTAAAACCAGCTGAATCAAATAACCTATGACATGGCTGCCAACCTAGAAAAGCAAAACACAAATGGGAAATCCTACTGATATGTGTATCAGCTCAGTGCGTTCCCGCACAAAAAAATTAAAATTAATATGAATTAGTGCTTAGATTTGCATATATTTGGTATCAAATTGTTCAGAAAAAAGATTGGCAACAATAATAAATAATAATAAAAAAAAATTTTAAATTAAAATATTTCACTACCTGGTTCCCTTAAGTGCTGTTAATAAAACACTTGAATATAAACTTACAAATGATTGTTTAAGCCGGTTAATCGAATAGAATACATTTAAAATAAATAAGCGGTCAATTAAATTAAATATAAATAAACTAGTAAATTATGAGACGATCTATTATCAAAGCGTATATGGTTATGGTTACACAGTCAACTGAGCGTATATTGCTCAATGTCAAGTTACACAGTCGACTGATCGATGCTCATACACTGCTCCCACCCCTCGCCATCATATCATCAGTAACTGCCTCCCCAATAATAGCCATTATTATATTGATGTGCAGCTTAGGGTGAATTTACCAAAATATTGGTATTCACAATGGCATTCGGTATCAGCTAAAATTAATCTTTTTCAACCACCAAACTACATGTGTTATGTGTGTGTGTGTTTCACTTTTAAAAATATATTTAGATTTCATTAGATTATAAAAATTCCAATTGGTAGATGTATTCCAAGTAGATACAGTCATGGGCAATAAAATATTAAATACACTTTAATGATTTATAATAAAGTTTCCTAAGTTTAAAATAAATATAGTATACATATCCATAGTATAGCAGTATAAAGCACTGTACTTTTAGAAGTACTCAAAATAAGTTACAATACACAACGCATAATAAACATAAACATAAAACTATAAATTTGCACAAAAATTGAGCCTTACAGAGTACCTTAATCAAGAGTTTGGGATATAATTAACCAATTTAAGTAAAAAACTAATGTTTAACACATTGGCTGCGGCAGACACCTCACGCCATGAGCGACGCAAAGCCATGTCAAGATTAAGCCGTCTTACTCAGTGTAAGATATAAATTAAAGGTGTTTAACTACATTTTTTATTGCTAGACAGTTAATGTACAGTATTTTAATTACACTTATCATAGTGTATAGTTACAGCAAAATAGTTTTACTTACATGTATTATAGTTATATATGCTAAACAGAACTGCGTTGCTGATTAACCACGAATGTCAGATGTAAGCGAGAGGCACATATACACATATAGGTAAGCGTGAACTAGTCATTACAAGAAGAACTCATAAAGCTGATTAACTAATCAATGAGTATTTAGAAACTTGTGTTATAAAACATTATTCATAAAGGAACCAAAACTCTTCTATTGCGATTTACTTATTAATATTTTCGGCTTAAATATTTGTAAACAAGCTACTAATTACACATGTTTTCCGCCTCGAAGTTTGTCATGACAAAATCTGTAATAAGTGGATTCAGGCTGTCAAAGTTTCAAGAAACTGGTGCTCTTGAGAATGTTTCAATGGCAGAGTAATAAGTAGCGTGCAACTTTAGAATATTTGGCAAACATTTCTATTGATTGGGCCAATTCGTCACATGAGTGCACCACGTACACTAATAATGTAGATATCCAATATTTTGATTCCTGTAATATTCTAGATGACGAAGAGATTTTGTGTTGTTGAGAACATGTAGGAAACATGGATTTAAATGTATGTGGGGGCCTTGAGATTTTGGAAAAGTGTAAGAATACTTAAAACTAGTGATTTTACATCTAAAATTGTGATCTGGCAAGTAAAAGTACAAGAAGTTTAAAAAAAGTTTGTTGTAGTAAGATTCTTACAAAGTACTAGGACGAGTTGAAAAAGAGTTTTTTTTCTTTCTTAAGTAATTTATCTGGGATTAGGTGAATAGAACTGTCAACAAAAAGCAAATGAAAGTAGATGTGCTTTATTAAATCACATTACACAGTAATGTGGCAGTAATGGTGGCAGCATGAGACATTACACACTGCGAGGAAGAGTAGGATAAATTTGTATTGCTCCACAAAGTGGGAAATGCATTGAAAGAGTTAAATCCATCAAAACCTATTTTCATGGATTTATCTCACAAAAATTTGCTGGCCAAAGTGTGCACGTGGGAAAAACCCAAAACGCCAATGAAAGTTTAAATAATGTGTTTGGGCCAAGAGTTCCCAAAAACTAAACTTTGTTGGCCACAGAACATTGAAAATTGGGGTTATGGACTCAGTTATCACATTTAATGATGGTTCCATAGGGAGAGCTAGAGTACTTAAGAAATGGGAATAACTCCTGGATTCAACGCGATTGCGGGTTTTCTTCAAGCTGACAAATTAAGAATTTAAAAAGCAGCAGAAAAGGGCAGTCCTGCAGCTGACCAAGGAGGGAAGGCCAAAAATATGATCTCTCAAAAGGAAAAGGGATGATCAGGAAGCAGTAAACAGTGAAGAATACGGCCCTGGAGCCTTTTAAGAAGGTAAGAATAGTACATTTTGGTTTATTTTAAGGTTTTCCGAAAGTTGTGTTTTTTATTGTTTAGGAACCACATCGTTTTTTAATTATTAAAGATAGGGCTTTGAAATTTTAGTTGTGTGCTTTGAACAAGTAAATGAAGACTGGTAGCAAAATCATAGTTTTTAGGACAATAGAAAAATAAGTTATAGCTATAAAAAACTGTAATTAAAAAAAAAATTGTTATAAAAAAATTAAGTATAAAAAGATTTTTGCAAGTAGCAGGTTATTAAAGTTGCTACACAGTGTAGTAATATGTCCAAGGAACATGTTAGTTCATATTTCATGAGCCTATCTCATTCCATTTCATGATATTTATGTTCTTTAAGTTAGCATGTATTTCTTATGGAAAGTTGCTACACAGTGTAGTAATATGTCCAAGGAACATGTTAGTTCATATTTCATGAGCCTATCTCATTCCATTCATGATATTTATGTTCTTTAAGTTAGCATGTATTTTCTTATGGAAAGTTGCTACACAGTGTAGTAATATGTCCAAGGGAACATTTTAGTTCATATTTCATGAGCCTATCTCATTCCATTCATGATACTTATGTTCTTTAAGTTAGCATGTATTTCTTATGGAAAGTTGCTACACAGTGTAGTAATATGTCCAAGGAACATTTTAGTTCATATTTCATGAGCCTATCTCATTCCATTCATGATACTTATGTTCTTTAAGTTAGCATGTATTTCTTATGGAAAGTTGTTAAACAGTGTAGTAATATGTCCAAGGAACATTTTAGTTTCATATTTCATGAGCCTATCTCATTCCTTTCATGATATTTATGTTCTTTAAGTTTAGCATGTATTTCTTATGGAAAGTTGCTACACAGTGTAGTAATATGTCAAAGGAAACATTTTAGTTCATATTTCATGAGCCTATCTCATTCCATTCATGATATTTATGTTCTTTAAGTTAGCCATGCATTTCTTATGGAAAGTTGCTACACAGTGTAGTAATATGTCAAAGGAACATTTTAGTTCATATTTCATGAGCCTATCTCATTCCATTCATGATATTTATGTTCTTTAAGTTTAGCATGCATTTCTTATGGAAAGTTGTTACACAGTGTAGTAATATGTCCAAGGAACATTTTAGTTCATATTTCACGAGCCTATCTCATTCCATTCATGATATTTCTGTTCTTTAAGTTAGCATGTATTTCTTATGGGAACACTTTCAGTGACGTCTCCCCTTAAACTTTAGGAATGTAAATATATGTTCTAATTATGACCGGACAGTTCACGTGAAATCTGTGTACATAAAATAAAGAAAAATGTAATAATAAATTATATCGTGTTGTATTATTTTAATCGTTTGCTTCCTATATAAGCGTGGTTTTTGTGATAGTTTTAAGTACTGTTTGCAAATTGCCATTTTGAAAATCGTATTTAATAGACTGATTAAAAATGCAATTAAAGTATCATCATTACAGTCTAAAATACCGCTTTCACATACCACGACAATATGAGGTAGTCAGTATTTCTTGTAATTTATTTGGTCGCTATAATATCGTTCAATACGATGTAATTTGCTATAAAATAATGAAATATTTAGTAGTTAACTACATAAATATCCATCCAATTACGTATATTAGAATCATGAAAACTTGGCAATGTAATAATATTCCTTCATTTATTGTACATACTAGTTTAACAATGTGTTGTATAACAATCTTGCTAAACTAAATTGGAAGATTTGTCAAATAAATTCGTTTGGTTTCTGGGACTACACGCTGTTCCAATTGATAAAACAGGAATCATACTCCATAAACTTTTATTAATCTAAAGTAATTTTTTCTACGAAATTTTAACCGGTGAAAACTTACATTAAATTAAACATAATCTTATTAAAGCTATTAGTTTTAAATAATCCTACAGTCATGTATCTTTTTTAGTGATTCGTATACCGTTTTATATATGTAGCGATAAAATGTGTATATCCTAAATCATACATTGGTTCTCCTAGATTCGATGTTATATATATATATATATATATAATATATATATATATATAATATATATAATATATTTCTATCTGCAAGAATTGTATTAACCCTGCGGTGCTCGCGCGGGCTACATGTGTAGCCCCAGTGTAATTTGTTCACCTACTACTAGGAGTGATGTGTTCCTAGGAGGGTCGGAGCCTCAGTACCTTCAAACCAATAGCTGCTCAGTCCAGTCAGTGTGCTCTTGCACTGCATAGAGTAAAGGTGTCCGTGTGGTTTTACTTCAAATTGATTCTGGGCTACAACTGTAGCCCGCGCGATTGTTTGTGTCATGAGTAATCCGAAGCGTGCCAGATTGACCAAACGAGATATTCTTGATGAGTTTGACAATCCTTTAAGTTCTGATGAGGAGGATTTGCGTTGCCGTGGACAGTGATGATGGAGAAGTAGATCATGTGGAAGTAGAAATCCATTTACCCTATGAAGAAGATGCAGAAGTGGCGCATACTCCCCCTTCCAGTCCACAGGACATGAGTGAGTGTGATGATGAAGATAATACTCCTTTAGGTAATGTTTTTTATTCAAAGGACAAACAGAAGAGAGTGATGAAGTGGAATAAGTGTCATCTTGATCCATCTAACTTTCGTACAAGGGCATCGAACATTGTGTTGCGACTGCCCGGGCATAGAGGTGAGGCTCGGAACACTAAAACTGAGGATTGATTGTTTAATTTATAATTTTGATGATGATGTTATAGAAAATGATTAGTAAATGGAACTAACATTTACATATTAGGTATTAAAAAGACCAATTTGAGCGTGAAAGAGATGCAAGACCTATATATAAGACTGAAATTTGTGCTTTTTTAGGAATTCTAACTTCTCTCTGGTTGTTTGGGCAGTTGAAGTAAACACACAAAGCATATTTGGGACAATAATTGTGGAAGTGGCGTAGAATCGTGTTACTTGACAGTGAGTGAAAATCGTTTTCATTTTTCTAATGAGGTGTATGCGATTCGATGATATTCGAGATCGTCCACAAAGAAAATTTGTAGATAATCTAGCACCTATTAGATCTTTGTTTGAGCTGATTGTGCAGAAATTTAGGACGTTCTTCACACCCAGTGAGTATTGGACTGTTGACGAACAATTGTTCAAGTTTAGAGGCAACTGCCAATTCAAGATTTACATTCCAAGTAAACAAGGAAATATGGGATCAAGGTTTTTGCCTGTTTGTGCAAAAACCATGCATGTGTGTAATTTAGAAGTTTATGTAGCTAAGCAGCCTCTAGGGACCTTTCAATGTGTCACAGTCTGCAGAGGACGTAACAATTCGAATTTGTGAGCTAGTTGCAGGAAACAAATCGGAATATTACAATGGACAACTGGTTTACTTCAATACCTTTGGCTGAAAAATTATTTGAAGAAAACAGTTGACTATTGTTGGTACGATGAGGTCTAACAGAATTGGCATACCCGAAGATCTTAAGGCAAATAAAAGCCGAGAATTATATTCCTCAATATTTGAACACCACAAAAAAGACTCTTGTATCTTATTGCCCGAGAAAAATAAGGCAGTCGTCCTACTCCTCGACAATGCACAGTGACCAAACCATTGATCTAGACAATGGGGAGTTAAAAAAGCCAGAAATAGTTACGAGTACATTCCACAATCGTACATAGGTTGGAGTCGATGTAGTTGACCAAAATGTGTGCTAAGTATGATATATCAAGAAACACCAAGCGTTGGCCTATGGTAATTTTTTTTTTGGGCTTGTGAATAATGCAGCAATAAATGCTTCACGCATCTACAAGTTCAACAATATGGACCACTTCAATGCCTAGAAGGGAATTTCTAGACCATCTTGCTTGGGAACTGTTTCATCCCCAGATCAGAAAACGCCTGGAATCCTCAGTGTTACCCACTGAAATGAAAATTCGAGCTAGGCGAATTTTGGGAATAGAAGAACCTAGACGTCAAACCTATCCCACAAGACAACAGAGTTTTATGTTATTGTCTACAACAAATGAACCTTATAATGTAAATTCAAGAGTTTTTGTAAAATGAAAAAGATTCAGAAATGTACATATAATGGTAGATATTGACTTTTATGTAAATAAGCAATTTAAAAACTCAATTTATATATTTTATTGATTTTGTAATAAACATGTTTATAAGTGAAGTATTTTTCCATCATTCATGTCCTGAACTTTTTTTTTAAGTTTTACGACCTTAAAGTAGGCAATTTTCAAAACCAGCAAAATACAAAAATAACGTAACTTTAAAATTTTATTTTTTTATTTAAAAATTGTCGTTGTGTAATACATTGAAATATTAATTTAAGTAAGAATATATGTTGAGAATAATTAAAAAATATATAAAACAATGCTAAAGTAATAACAACTGTAGCCCATGCGAGTATTGGCGTAAACAAAACATCACGCGAGTAGCGCTAGGGTTAATATCAGTCAAGAGATTATTACGCACTTCACTATAAAGGATAGACGTACAAAACATTCGATCGTGACTTAATACTCAGCAACACCACACACAACACAGTGATCAAGAACATAGAAAGTGTATACAACACACCGCAATGACACCTGGTCACCAGTGCCACAAACCCCAAGGACATGCTGTGTATTTATAGCCCTTTAGAGGAGGTAGTGTCAACTCTGATGTCAGCGTTTTCAGCTATCCTGGTGACAGGTTTTGTCAGTTAATTATCTTAAACCGCCTGGTGATTGACAAAATACTGACAAAGAAACAATGTGGACTTCACAGTGTTATTAACGCGTTAGTCATTTTCTCAACAACATTATATAGAATTTTGTAACAACCGTTGCCATTCATTTTTAATGAAGCAAAATTTGCATCAGTTAAGAATTTTTTTCTAAAATTCTCCAAGTACTGAAACGATCTATTAAGCCTTGTCTGTTTGCCGTATCTTTGTCTGGTAATGTCTGCAGGAGTCCTTTGGTCAGACAAAGGCAGCGCCCTTTGTCACGGGTTTGTTACCTTGGATTTCTCTGTGGATTTGACGGTCTCTATTTCTGTTTTTGGTGACAAGAAGAAAGAAGTAAAGATCCACATTACGTGAATTCAGTAACAATTTATCATTGATTTTTTTCAGATTCGTTTTTGTAAGCACGTGTTTTAAACCTGTATAAATCTGATTTAATTTAATCGAATCAAGACTTTTATGTCATGTGTCATATGATAGTTAGTAACTAGTTTTGCGGTTCTTAATGAATTAGAGGCTATTTCTTGCAAGCAATGAGAATAGGAATGAGAATATTACACTATGCAAAGTTATTATGCGATAAAAGTAGGTTTACATTAATTGTCATCGTAAATATGTTATTAGTAGTACTAAAGTTGGTACTAATAGTAAAGCGATACCACCTTTACAAGCGCTTGATTTTGAATTTGCGTAATATCTCACCAGCAGTGCAGCGCGTGGCATTCTGGCCACTGAAGTTCGTAACGATGGGCTGAGGCATTTCCGGTCGGTACTTTCTCGATCTTACATCACGTCCTGAAATCTTACAACTATGATCTGGAATGCAACCGTTATGCCCATTACTGCGGCTTCTGTGGCGACGTCGGCGCCACACGTACTTCAGGTGAAGAAAATTAAAACATCCCTCGAGATAGTACCCGAATTCATGCTCAGATTACGTAAGCACTATTCAAGGTTATCTTTCACTTTTATATTTGTAACATGTACGTATGCATAGCCAATAACAAGCAGTAGATTATGACTTCATGGTACCCAATAATTTTACTGTATAATCAAATTAGAATTAACCCGTTTAATAAAGTCATTAGTTTATCACTCCATGTTATAGTTGTATGATTAGTTTCA